>NC_081414.1:558018598-558320581 GCF_030272615.1 Cryptomeria japonica | reverse complement strand
AAAATTAAATGGAAATCCAATTTTTCACAAGTTCGAGATAATTTTTGAAAATTGGGGTTTTAACAAGTAACTGCTTAATTTTGTAAATTTGATTTGCAAATTTAACAAGATAATGAGGAAATTGAATTTGAGAAACAAAACAACTTTTAGATCTAAGATAACCACAAGCAATTTTTACAAATCACAAGCTCGATTTTAATTTTAAAAACTAGGGTTTTTAATGATTTAACCACTTTGTTTGCGGAAAATTTAAACTTGCAAATAAAAAATATGCAATTTTGTTCAAAGGAAAGCATGAAAGACATTGGGCTCACCAAAATGTAATGCTGGGGGAAAATGTGTGAAGGGGAGATCAAGAGGAAAGCTACCCTTTCCCTCCAAGGAGAGATGAGAGTTTCACTATAGATCTCCCTTCAAACACTTTTCATGGATTACATTGGAAGAGGGGGTGAAAAATCACTAGATTCAACCTCCAAAGAAGAAGATAGAATTCTGAATGAAATGAGAATGATAATTTAATCCCCTCTTCTACTTGGAATGGAAAGGAATTAATTGAATTATGTATAGAGACTAAGTACAAAAGTGACAAAGAACTTCTTATAACTTGAGATCAAAGTGTGGGATGAAGTTGTGTACCTAGATCTGGCAGTAATATGTTGAGACAAAGAACTTCTTATAACTTGAGATCTAAGTGTGGGATGAAGTTGTGCCCCTGTCCCTAGGGGGACAGGGGTACCACGCCCTTGTCTTGCCCTTTTCTCCAGGGCAGAGTGCAGACATGGTGGTGCGGAGGGCAAGGGAGAAGAAGTTTTTAAGGGTTGAGCAGTCTCCAGTCTCCGATCAGGCTAGGGGATTCGATTTTGCATCCGTGAGGACCCTAATGTGGTTGAAAATTTCTAGGGTCACAATTTTACAACACTGCAATATTATAGAAACACATATTATAAAATTATCTAGTACTATAGACTTGAAATAGAAAACGTGTATATGCAGTTAAATCTATTGACTGATTCAAATGATAAGATTAAGAAATAGTTTGGCCACCTTAGAGATAAATTATCGACTTGCAACTCACCAGCATGGTAAGACTTCTTAAAGACTCTTAAAAGTTGGACCAGGCAATAAAGGTTCTAGATAATTGTAGTGAGGCAAATGATCTTCTTTTGAAGATTGAAAGTCAATCCAAAATTTTGGCCTCTACCAAAGAATATTGGAAGACCGCATGGTATCAACTCAAGTTTTTTCACAAGGGCATCATGCCCCTAGCTATGTAGATTCCTTAATTTTTGTTGGTAAGATAATATTTTGTTCCTGTACAGTTATTTGAAGATGAGTAGAAGTTTATTGTAGTACAATTTTTGAGCTTTCAATTTTAGTCATATCCTAAAGAGGGAGTTGTTATAGATAGGGGAGAAATTTTGTAGAGATATTGTGAGTTTGTATAATGATGCAGAGTCTTCCTTTGTCCTTCATGTCAAAGGGGAAGAGATACACAAATGTTGGGAGAGATATATAGATGTTGGGAGAGATATAGAAAGGTTTGGAGAGCTATACAAATGTCAAGAGAGATATACTGGTGTTTTGGTGGTTTCACAAGTGTTTCCATTAATGAAAAAGGAGATATTGTTTCAAGTATGATTTTGTGTTGTCATTGATGTTAACCAGGTCCAAAAGTATGTGATCAGTGGTGCTATATCAAATGTCTACTCATGTGTTCATATTAATGTATGGTGGTTGATGGTGAATATTATATATTATATGTTTGGTCATCTTATGACTATTCTCAAGCATTAGAGATGTTTTTTCAAATGTTTATAGTAGATTTTGGTAAATTGTGATTGTTTTGATGAATAGTTTGTCAAACTAGGTTCAAATTTTTGGTTTGCATTGTGTCACATTGATTCATATATGATTGAAGTTGTAATATGATATTGGTGGATTAAAAAAAATATATCCAAGGTTTCATCTTCTTATTTAATCTACAACTGATTTGGTTTTGGTCTAAGTATTGGTTTTGTAGTGATAGTGTACATGTTTGAAGGATCCTAAGCCTTATAATGCTTTTAGTATTGCAGTTCTCTAATATGGTGTTTTTAGTTTCAAGTGATTCTTTGTTGTGTATCCTCAAGTATTATGGAGATCCACACCATTTTTTGAGTATGTTTGATTAAGTTGCTTTATTGGTTCGATCTATCAGAGTCGACTTGAGCATTTTTTGTCTATGCAGTTGCGTGCAAAGTTGATGGTGATGATTTGGTAGTAATAGGAAGGTGTACCAACATGGTGTGATGCTTTACAAATCTTGTTCTCCTTTCAAATTTCTTTGGAGAATGGTTTTTGGCTAACAATTTTTACTCTACATTTTATATCTAATTAGGTTGACCTAATTGATGTATTTTCGTTGTGTGGATATATATGTAATATAGTTATATGAGTTGAATGAGAAGATTTTTATGGTTTGTCAAGTAATTTTAATGGTGTACAAGTGTAGATGAGCAGTAATCAAGTTAGTTTCAAATGTTTAGAACATTAAATTGTAATCAATATTTCAAAGGATGTACTTCTACTCAATTTAACAATAATTATTCTTTATAATCAAATCCATCGTAGCTTACCTTGAAGAAGTAATATTTAGTGTTTTGCATGTCCTTTGTCTCTTTCCCTAAGGTTGTGCACCTTAGCCTGCAAGTCCAAATAAGCAATAGTGAGCTTCCTTGGCCTAGAGACTAAAACTTTATAATCATTTTTCATATAGTGAGATAGTTTTCACCATTATTTTTCTCTCATTGGGTTTTCCACATAAAAATATTAGTGTCCTTGTGTGATTTATTTTTTTGTTTCTGTTGTTTACCTATGCACTTATGATGATTAGAACAATGTTGAATGAATGGTTAAGTTTTAATATATGTTGATTCACCCCCCTCTCAGCATCCAAAAGTGTTCAATAGTTTATTGTTGCCCCAAGATCTATTAGTGAATTCTTAATGAGATTCCCATTGATGGGTGTTTACATCCACCACTGGGCTTCTTGGATCTAAATACTTAGGAACCATTAAAGTTCCTAACATAATGTCAACTAACTATCCAATGACATGGAGTGTTTTGGGGTTTTTCTTCTTCCTTCCTAGAGGTCTAAGGCATAACTCCTTCATAGCCTTGGTATAAATGGGAACATCCTTGATGGCTTATAAAAGAGGAATATTCATGGATACATTCTTCAGTTGCCCTAGGAGGTCAAACTTAGATTCATGTTGATATTTTTGAGTGGATAACCTTTTAAGGAAAGGTGGATCCTTATTTGGTAACTTGACATGTGTTGGAGGCTACTCTGCTAGTTCGTGGTTAGTGATACATATCAATAGTTCCTCACAAGATATTTTTGTAATCTATGAGATGTAGGACTAGGAAGAGTCTTACTTGATTGTAGATGGACATCACTAATCTCAACTATATAGGTTGAGTACTAAGATTCCTTATTGTTAGGATTGGGTGCAAGTCGAGCAAGATTTTGGTGCTCTTGGCAACGCAGAGGTAGGTGTATTTTGATTGGGTATAATGATTGGCTACTGAGGAAGTGCACTGAGCATAAGTACAGGTTGTTGGGATGAATGTTGTTGTTGCTGCAGGTAATTAGCATTTAAATTTTTGTCATTGTTGATTTCCACGCCATGAGTTTTGAAGACCCTGCCACTAGTTATAGCTTGGGTATTGGTATTGTGGTGTCCAGGAGCCATGTTATGGCATCTAGTTTGATGCATTACTTTTCTATTGTGGATCATAAATTGTATTCCAAGGTTAGAAATTATAGTTTGTAACATTTTGTTGAACTCCAGGAGATGAAGGATTGTAAGATAATGGGTCAGATGGCATACCTTGTCTTTGTTTCCATGACTTGTATTGTGCTATATGAAAGACTTGTTGATCCTCATCTTCTAGTGCATGAAACTCTGGATGAGTAAGATTCTCCTCTAAGATGGTAGCAATCTTACAATTGCAATTAGACCTCTTTTTCCTACAGTGAGAGTAATACTCTACAAGAGAAACCTCTACTTTTTATTGTTTCTTATTAATGTGAAGAATATCCAATTGGGTTGCCAAATGACTTATTATGTCTTCCTTCAAATTAGAGAGGAGGTTTCTCAATTCCACCCTTGAGACTCTAGTAGTTAACCCTGTGGTAGGAAGAAACCTTGAGCCTCTATCCTTCCTTAATGTAGCCCTTGAGTAGTTCCTCGCTAGCTTGCATATATCAAATTTTCTCTGGTTAATATCACCACCACCCACCAAGTTGAGTTCATCAATGCAATCTTCATTAATTCCATGGAGGTAGATGAACTTGAGAGAATCAGGAGTAAGCCTATCCTCTCTATATTTCTTCAAACAAAATTGGAATCTATCTATGTAATCTTCAAGGGGTTTATCTTCTCTTTGTGACATCCTAAAGATATTCTCCTTTCTAGTATCACCACCTCCGTAATAGCCTTGATATTTTTGCAAAACTTCTCTATCATAGTAGCCCAGCTAGTTATTGCATTGCTACCTAGCCCATTAAACCACCTCAATGCATAATCCTTTAAATTGGATAGAAAAAGCTCCTACATAATACATAATGTAGACACCTAAAAATGTCTCATTGATCATGTACTAATTATTTGTCTAATTAGTTAAATAATTCTTTAATTATTTGATTAAGTTAATTAATCTTATTCTTCTAATTTCATATTTCCTCATCATCTTAATAATTATTCTATTTCTTATTCTATCATTATTTAATCATTTTAACCATTTTCTAATATTAATTAAATATTTATTATTTAATTGATTCTGATTAATTCCCCAATTTAAATAATCTTTATTATTTAAATAAATTCTATTTTCAATTTCTATCAATTAATCATTAATCCTTTTCTAAATATTAATTAAATATTTACTATTTAATTAATTGTGATTTAATCATTTAAATTAAATATTCTTTATTATTTAATTAAATTCCATTTCGAAAATAATTAAATAGTTTCTTTAAATTATTTAATTAGCTAATTAATTCTTCTAATTCCATTTCCAAATCCCCAGATTCTAATTTCATTTAATTTCAAATTCTTCTAATTTCTCCAGATTCAAATCAAGGTTCCTCCATCCCTTCATCCCCATGTCATAATCCTCCATGTTCTTCAGAATATTCCCTCTCAAATGAACTTACCATTTCTCCTAGTCGCCCTCATGATCCCAATCCCTCTATGCAATTTTTTCATGAACTCCTTATAAATGAAGTCACCAATCTTGGTCATACTGCAGAGAACAATTTATCAATGATTGTATGTGTGCGATTTTCACATTCCAATGAGGTCACAACTTTAGAACTAGAATCTTTTTGCCTCATACACCAACACTTGAAAGACTGGGGGCAAGAGAATCTACCACAGTTGGATTGCTTTAAAAATGATAAGGCTATAGCTGAAATCATGGGTTCTAGAGCTAGATTTCCCTCTAATGATCCACAAAATCCAAAAACTAGGAAAATCAACATTGGAGATGTTGAACGTGTACACTTAGCTGAGTCTTTATATCCTATTAGAAAAGACATCTTTATCCGACTCTTCAAACAAAGACCAATGAAGTACCTACACAAAACTCTCTGACCCTATGAACAACATGCACCTTAAACGATATTATACCTAAGGGCTGGGTTAGTTTAGGTTTTACTTTCCGCATTGCATATCATTGATTTTTAAAGCACTACATCGCATATAGTTTCTTTTTCAAGAACATCATATTCATAATTTTTTATAGAATAAGTTTCTGCATTGGCATATATCAGCATCAATAAAATAAGGCAACTATCCAAGTTTATCATTTGTTTGCATTTGAGATAAGCAAGGGTCATCTCCTTTCTTAGATATTCAGACATGAAGTCTTTGAGGTCCTAAGGTCATTCATTTTCAACATTACCCTGTGACGACGCTTTACTTATGGTTGGGTAGTGATTTCACTATTTAAGACTTGTTAACCCAAAATCTATCAATTGCTATATCTCGAACATATTAAGAAAATCTCTAATTCATTCTAGACACCTAGGTGATCATATGACTAGTGAAAAATCTAAAATTCCACTTTAGCGCCATTGTAATTGTCACACCCAAGTAGGTTTCATTACTTACAAGTCAAGGAAAGAAAAAAAAAAAAGAGAAATGATATATAACTGACATGTCATGCATACAAAGTGCGACAAAAAGCTTGACTATGGGAACATGAAAGTAACTCCATCAGGGATATGAACGTCTGCTGGCAACAGAGCAATATTTGAGAAATTACAGTCTATAACCTCGTCGAAGCTCTAAAAGCTTGCTGGCAGTGAGGCTTTATTCAAGATGCTTTTGAAGTTAGAATAATCCACATAGCTAGTCATATAGGATGCTAAGGATCTGTCGTGAACACAAGAGTGGGATTTAAGTCATCTGCACACACATGGGCAAAACAAGATCAAAGTTTCAAGAACCAATGGGGAATTTTTTTGCATCTCTATTTGTAAATCCTAGTCACTAAGTGTGTTAATTTGGATGTTCCAAGGGACCTTAAGGATTGATTGACCGCTTATCTACTAAATGTTTTGTATCTCCAATTCAATTGGTATATTACAAAATGCTAAACAAAAAATAGTTATCCTTGTTCGAATAGGAAATGCATCTTCATCATACATATTGCATTAACATAGGTCATATCAAAAATTCATTGTCTCCGCCGCATTATGCATCATCATGTTATCATCATAGGTCTGCATACTTGGGGGCATAACTAAAAAAATTCTAAAAATCATAAAAAGTCTTGAAAAAATAAATAAAAAACATTCACAAAATGTCATGAAAAAATTAAAAAACTATCACAAAATGTCATTAAAAAATAAAATAAAAAAGCAAAAAATCAAAGCAAGAAAGCATGGGCCATCCATCAAATCAAATCAACAACAAGCAAACTATCAAAGTCTACAATTAAACTGATCACATGTCTTGTTAATCAATCTATCGTTCAAACTTTATCAAACATCAACATGCCTTATACAAGGAAGGGTATACTCAAAACCATACAGATTGGTCTTACACAAGGTATTCACTCTCTCAAACGAGACATTCCTATCAATGATCACACAAATCAAAACAACGGCATAGATTAGTATGACTATTGGATTTTGTCCAAGTTGGTCTTATCTATATCAATTAATTGTAGGTCATGCTTCAAAAATATCAAAAACATTGAAAAATCCTTCAAAATTCCAAAAACATTTAGAAAAAGTCCTGAAAAAAACCAAAAACAGTGAAAAACTTAAAAAATCCAAAAACAGTAAAAAACTTAAAATCGAAAAACAGTGAAAAACTTAAAATCGAAAAGCATTGAAAAATCCTTCAAAATATCAAAAACATCTGCATAATTTTGTGAAAAATCAATCAAAAACATTCAAATATCGATCCACATAATCCAAAAACATCGAAAAAGCTCTTGGAAAAAAACTAAAAATCGAAAACCTATCTATCAAAAAGCTTGCAATAAAATGTCTCGCAAGAAACAAATACCCTAGCAGATATTCAACAAACGCTTCATACGAAGTTAACAAAGGATACGACTATCTAGTCAAACATTTGCAATCAACTGATCAAACTGTCTTATCAATCATCATATCCATATCAAGTGATCATTATCTTGTCTTAAATAGAAGAGGATACACTCGAAATCAGACAGGTCAATCTTAAACAGCGTCTGCAACTTTCTGAGATCAGACATTATCAATCATCACATCAAGCAACTGAGAACGAAGGCATAAGGTCAGTACAATTGCTAAATTTTGTTTGGGTCAATCTTTATCTTTTATCATTTGGCGATAGATCATGTTCCAAGTGACTAGGGGAGCCATGATGGGCATTATATTTTTCTTTTGTTTGTTGTTTGTGGTGTGAACCAATGAAGTTCTAGGGAAATTTCTCTAGTGGGTGTTTGTGATAGGAGCATTTAGCTATTGAATGCCACAAATACTTCGACCCCTAGTGTATTTCCCAGAATGGAGGGGTTCACTCCTTGTTTGCTATGTGTTTGTTTCTTCAATGAGATATCTTTACATCTTGGTTCCCTATACCCTGATGTGCTAAGCTCCATTGTTCAATAATAAGGCTCGATGATGAATATATATTGTGCAATAAAATAAATGACATAGGTTCGTGAATCAATCATTCTCATTTCATCTCATTTGCTTATTGCTAGTTTGTTGATTATTTTCTCACCATCTCCTTCTAAATCATTTTTTATCATATAACATTATTCTATTTCATTCTAAGGTTCATTCTCTCATATTCTATCTCAGTATCATCTTCACATTACCTATCTCTATCTATAATATTCTTCTATCTAACATTCTTTTTTTTATCGAGAGATCATTCATGTCTTTAATGCACAAATAATCTCTCGAGGGGGCATTACACCCTAAGTATCGTCGGGCCATACTAGGGCAGAATGTTTTTCATTTTCTTCGCTACAACATCATTCTGACATTGTCTCAAAGAGGGGCAAATGTAGACACCTAAAAATGTCTCATTGATCACGTACAAATTATTTCTCTAATTAGTTAAATAATTATTTAATTATTTAATTAAGTTAATTAATCTTATTCTTCTAATTTCATATTTCCTCATCATCTTAATAATTATTCTATTTCTTATTCTATCATTATTTAAGCATTTTAACCATTTTCTAATATTAATTAAATATTTATTGTTTAATTAATTCTGATTAATTCCCCAATTTAAATAAGCCCTTAATCAATTAATCATCAACCCTTTTCTAAATATTTATTATTTAATTAATTGTGATTTAATCCTTTAATTTAAATAATCTTTATTATTTAATTAAATTCCATTTCTAAAATAATTAAATAGTTTCTTTAAATTATTTAATTAGCTAATTAATTCTTCTAATTTCATTTCCAAATGCCCAAATTCTAATTTCATTTAATTTCAAATTCTTCTAATTTCTTCTAAATTCAATCACATGTGCATGAGTTCAAAAATCAAATTGAAAATCAAAATCAAGTTCTAAATATATTCAAATACTAAATTGAATTTAAAATAAATTCAATTATTTGAATAAATCTCATGCAAAGATTAAATTGAAAATCTAAGTCAAAGTGCAAGCACATGCTAAATTAATTAATCCAATCAATCAATTAATTAAATCATTTATCTCCCCAATCTCTTTTTTCATCTTCTAGTTAACAATCTCATCCTCTTTATTTCCTCCAATCATTCTTTTTCTTCCTTCAGTTAGCTTTTTCTCAATTAGTTAACTCATTTAATCTATTCAATAGATTTTGTTTCACCTCCAAATCAACAGTTCAACTATCAATCAATATGTGAGCTCACCTGAGTTCCACCTCTTGATCAATATGTTCTACCTTTCAATCAATCCTCTCCAATTATCTATAAATTGAGCATTCAATCTCTATTTTTAACAATCATGAACTTTGAATCTTTGTGTCATTTGCAGGTTGCCAACATGATATCTGAGAGCCACCATACCACAAAGAGGAGAAGAATAATGGAAACCATGATGCACAATAGGGAGTTTTACATTCTTTATTTTTAGTCTATTTTGCATCTATTTCATTGGTTTGTGTTTGAATTGCTTAGATAGTTAAGGGATTTGTGATTTTCCTTATTTCCTATTTAGCAATGATGAATTTGAGAATATAACATTTCCTTTGGCTATGGGTAGCTCATAGTTCTTCCAAGTTACAAATAGATTTGGACTCCCTCCAAGTTAAATGTTAGTCCTTTACAACAAATAATAATCCACACAAATTATCATCCATAACATTTAAAAATATATCAATTGTTAAACCATGTAGATCATCCCATATCAACATGTCATTGATATATTATAGTTAGATAATAATGTAGCTATGTGGATGATTAAAACATATAAAATCCTGATAATAAACTAGTAAAACTCTTAATAAAGTAGCATAAAACCAATGAAACTAGGACATTCCCAATACTCGTCATTGGCTAATCCAGAATGACCTAAATCTTAGAGGAATCTACTAAGATACCTTTTCCTAAGATAATATGGCCCACATATCTCATCTCGGTTTGGAAGAACTCACACTTGACCAAGTTGCCTTAAAGTTGATGGTCATGAAGACACTATAAAACTTGATGCAAGTGGACCTCATGTTCCTCTAACATCCTCAAATATACCAAAATATCATCAAGAAACAAAAGGACAAACCGGTTAAGGTAGGTGCAAAATACCCCATTCATTACTCATAAAGATTGATGGTGCATTAGTCAACCCAAATGGAACCACCATGAACTCATAGTGTCTATATTAAGTGAAAAATGCAGTCCAGTGAATGTTGGCCTTATGAATGTGAATCTAATAATACCCTATCTTGAGGTCAATCTTAGAGAACACTTTAGCTCTCTTCATTTGATCAAACAAATCATAAATACTTAGATCAATTCTTCATTGCCACCTTATTCAATTGTCAATTATCTATACACAAGTGAAGAGATATGTCCTTGTTCTTAACAAATATGATAGGTGATTCCCAAGAAGAAACACTAATATGAATGTGGCCTTTAGCCAACAACTCCTCCAATTAAAAATGGAGCTCACTCAACTTTTGAATGGCCATATGATAAGGTTGGACCTAGAAATAGGCTCTACTCTAGGAACAATATCAATGTTGAAGTATATGTCACACTTTACGCAACATGCCTGGGATCTTGATTGAAAACACATCTATGAACTCAGAAATAATACAGTGATCATGAAGAGATACCTCTTAACTCTCACCCTCATCAAGATCACTCACTAAGACTCTGAACAAATGACAACCCTGTTACATACACCATTTTAGCTGCATAGTCGGGATCACACATAGGGAGATGGGTCTTAGGAACCCTACAAGCTCAACCCTCTCTCCCATATCCTCCAAACAACTCAGTAATTATGATGAGCATCAAACCAATCCATTCCCCAAAAAAATTAGTAGGATCTCAAAAGAAGAATACAAAGGTTTATGGTGGTAGTGAAGGTTCCCAAATCCAACCATGAACTAGGGAGTTAATGACCACCTTAGAATCAGTACACAAATATCATCCTACCTTGTTGCCACAAGCCCACATTTCTCCACATGAAAGGGTGATAACAAATAATTTGAAGCACCATAATCAAATAAAATATAGATAGGAATCCCACACAACACACTTGATGTCTCAATCATTATACCCTAATTCTTAAATTGGCAGTTATCAATTGTCACATATACCCTATGAGACCTACCTATATCCACAACTATAGGCATGGAAGTGGTATGTCTCTAACTAGGTCCTAAAACTGATCTTGAAGGACACTAAAGTTCTATGTGACCATGTTGGCCACAAGTGAAGCATCCTCTACCCAAAAGCTACATCCTATAGAAGGTGCACTAGATTGATGGAATATACCTCTACTAGATTATGCACTCTAAGAAAGATAACTATAAAGAAATCAAATTCCCTTTTTGGTGGTAACTTAGTAAGTTCTTATAGAAAAACATCAAAGAACTCACTAAGAACTGGATAATCCTTAGGGCTCTTCTTGGCATTATCCAAGTCACTTACAATGACAACAAAGATGGAACATCCTTTCCTTTGGGATTTCTTGAGTTGCATTGGTGAAATGTGTCTCAATTCAAGAGGCTTTTGAGACCCAATAATCTCAACTGGATTTCCAAAATCATCTATACAACTAACAAGCTTACCCTTGTAGTTTACTACAACTTTGTGCTCAGTTAACTAATTGATACCTAAGATCACATCATACGATCCTGGTGGTGCCATATATAGATTGACTTGAGTTTGGAAACTAGGAAGCTCTAAGTCACTGCAAAATGGACATGAATCTACCCTCTTCTCTGCTCGATTCACATATTGAACCATCCATGCATTTGACATATAACCAGGTCTAATAGATAATCTAGAAACCACTTTAGGATCAATAAAACATTCAGTAGCTTTCCTATCTATCAAAATAGAAACTAATCGACCAAAAAGATTACCCATCATCTAGATAGGTGTGATAGCTCTGAAAATTGATTGCGTAAGATTTCTCAATTTTGAGCTTAAATAATGTTTTTTCTGGTTTTATTTGCATCCTCTGTCATGGTCCAAGGTCTAGGGTTGAGGGTTTATCAAAATTTCTTTTGTCTTGTGAAGAAAACCCTAGCGATGATATATTTTTTTCGTTACTTTTTCCCACTAAGGCCAAGGGTTGTTTACCATGGGCGAGGCCATTTTATTCCTTAAGTGATAAGTTGTGTTAGACCAGTTTTTGAAATGGTTTTCGTAGGTCGCATAAAGTTTCTTCCTATAGCCGGTCTCCTTTTAATATTTGTACCTGCACCCATAATTTTCTTAAGTCCAAAATTCCTAAATATTTCGGCCAGTTGCTAAAGACAGGATGGATGTGACGGTCCGTGCTTTCCTGTGGTTGAAAGTGTAGTGAAGATAAAGATCGCGACATCACGAGATGATGCCACGTGTCTTGAACAGAAAATGACAAGTTGGCAGTGTAACCTGCCAAAGCTTTGTGTTACTAGTTCTCAGACGGTAAAATATTGGTTATCAATTGGCACGTGTTCAAGATGAACAACGATGTTATGTTCTGAAATAAAAGGTGCTCGAATTTTAATTCTAAAAGGGTTAATGGGCACTTTGTAGAGCAATAAAGTGTGAACAGATCTGACAACCCTTGTATTCCCACGATGGAAGTTGCAGGGAGGTTACAGACTACGGCATCAGGAGATGATGCCACATGTCTCAGGTTGACTAGGAAGACTTATAGTGGGACCTGATGCTCTGCGAAAAGGATTAGAAAATCTGTTTGATGGCAACACACACAAGAGCACAAGAAACAAACATTAGTGTTAGCAACAAAAGATTATCCTAAACAGGCATATCAAGAGAGATATTAACCATGAAATAGAAAGCATATAAACATAGAATAAAATAGCTAATCAAGATGCTCATAGTTGCTCCTCCCTTGTTCCTCTCCTCTCCAAGTCCCAAATGAGTGTAGCTCTCAGCTTTTAGCACTAGCCATGGATGCCATATGGAGATTCAAGATAGTTGAATATGATAAGCAAATGCTATGCAAGTGTAGATAGTGATGCTATGAGAAAGCTCTATGCTAATGCCAGTATAACAACAATACTCTAAAATGCTTCCTTCTTTGCTTGAGGAGAAGGGTTCTATTTATAGAAGAAATGGGGAAATGAAGGGTTAAGATTGAGCAATCTTAACAAGGGTTAGGAGTGAAAGATATTCAATCCATGTGAGACTTTCAACCCAATCCCATGTTGACAAGTGTCACCATGAGGAGGCTTGAGAGGAGTGATAAGGAGCATTAAATGCTTGAGGGGACATGATGGTTACCCTAGTCAAAGAAGTAAATGCTTTGAAGAGACACATGGGTTACATGAGGGTTAAGCTAGGGGTCAAAGTCCTTAACCATGGGTGCAAGTGGAATTAACCATTAATGGTCATGTAAGAGCCATAAGTGGTTTGGAAGACTTTAGAGGTTAATTTGTTGAACACACAAAGCATTAATTGCTTTTCAAAGACTTTGGAGTCTTTGAGAAGTGACTCCAATTTGCTTAGGAATGTGACAATATTTAAGGGATGGATTAGGTTAATTAGGAAAGGTTTAGAAGAATCTAGAAGGGGTTTAGGCATGCAAGTGGAATTAACCATTAATGGTCATGTAAGAGCCATAAGTGGTTTGGAAGACTTTAGAGGTTAATTTGTTGAACACACAAAGCATTAATTGCTTTTCAAAGACTTTGGAGTCTTTGAGAAGTGACTCCAATTTGCTTAGGAATGTGACAATATTTAGGGGATGGATTAGATTAATTAGGAAGGGTTTAGAAGAATCTAGAAGGGGTTTAAGCATGCAAGTGGATTTTGTAGGAAAATGCAAGTGGGAGAAATTTTGGTATTTTCAATTAAAATAAAATCATTTATTTCAATTAAATGGTGTAATTTGCATTTGGATAAATATTCAAATAAATATTAATTTATTTAAATGAGAAAAGGGAAGATAAAGCATTAAAATGCTTGAAGACTTTGAGGGAAACCATTAAAGGCTTGAAGACTTTAAGGAAAACCATTAAAGTCTTAAGAAGACTATAAGGGAAGCCATTAAGTTTGAAGACTTTAAAGCCATCAAGTTTGAAGACTTTAAGGGAAACCATTAAAGGCTTGAAGACTTTAAGGGAATCAATTAAAGTCTTAAGAAGACTATAGAAGGAAGCCATCAAGTTTGAAGACTTTAAAGCCATCAAGTTTGAAGACTTTAAGGGAAACCATTAAAGGTTTCAAGTGGGTGAGGATAAATAGGATTTTAAATAAATAATTTATTTAAAATAGTTGTGCAACTTGCTTTTGTAGGAAAATACAAGTGGGTGGAGGATAAAGGTGATTTAAATAAATTATTTATTTAAAATAATTGTGCAACTTGCATTTGTAGGAAAATGCAAGTGGGTAGAGGATAAAGGTGATTTAAATAAATTATTTATTTAAAATAATTGTGCAACTTGCATTTGTAGGAAAATGCAAGTGGGTAGAGGATAAAGGTGATTTAAATAAATTATTTATTTAAAATAGTTGTGCAATTTGCATTTGTAGGAAAATGCAAGTGGGTAGAGGATAAAGGTGATTTAAATAAATGTTAATTTATTTAAATGTGAGAGGTGGGATTTTGGGGGAATTTAAATAAATATTAATTTATTTAAATGTGAGAGAATATTTAATTAAATAAATATGATTTATTTATTTAATTAATGGTCTGAATTTGGTTAAGTGATTTAAATCAAATAAATTGAATAATTTATTTAATTAATAGGAGAATAGGGTTAAGATGAATTAAATAAATATTAATTTAATTAATTATTAATTGATGGTTAAATAATCAAATAAATACTAAGTATTCATTTAATTAAGTGGACAGATTTATGTGACTACAGGACCTATGACACAGTCTAGTTGAAAGATAATATGGTGTTGATTAGTCATGACTTCATGGGTCTGCAGATAGAGATGGAAGGTCAAATGACACATCAACAAATGATGGTCATTTGATTTGCTAGGTTGGGTAAGATCTGTGGTTAAATTTAAAATTTAAGATTTAAAGGGATCATTAAAGACATTGGTTGTAGCCTGCGTGGGAGAGATAGGATGAATAGGATACAGACTTGTCGACTTAGGATGATTAATGACAAGTTGGGAGATTTAGATGTCGGCTCAATCTAGGAGGATTAGTTTCAAATTTTCTATTGAGCAAAGGAATGATTTGACAAGGCAAGGACAATATCTTAGAGATGTGAAAGGATTGGGATAAGCTTCAGGTTTAGGTGTGCTGGATCATGAGTTCTCTGATGAATTCAAAGATTTTCTTATTGACAGGAATCCTAAAGCAGAAGACTATACACCCATGGTAGAATAAAATCAGGATAAAATCACTCATATAAGGTGAATCTTGATAGGAAAATACAGTGGATATGATATGCATGATTTCTAGTGTCCATAGCTGGCAGGTTGAATTAAGAGCACCGAAGTGATGGTTTTTTATGAACAGGCACTACTAGATGAAGTATTTTTAACTATAAATACAGCGAGGTGGTGACTAAACTAGTAGGAGAAAATGAAGCCTTTCCATTTTTTGAGTGCAGTTCTTTCTTCTACAAGGGGAATGATGTTTGAGCAAGGTCATAAATGGAGTTGCTATATGCTCTGTGATACTAGATGGATGTTTTCTCTCATGTGTGAGTATGTTTATTGTCAAAGGGGATGTTAAAGTGGAGAGGATTTCCAAAGGAGGCATGAAATCCTTTTCTTATGAAGAAAGGACACACATGGCACAACCTATGCTTCTACTTTGTCAGTGGATAGAAGGGGGTTCTGAGAGAGAGCCCATATAGGAATGAAAAAGGAACATGTTTGGATCGGGAGTGGCAAAAAATCATCCATATGGCTGCATGGGAGTTGTGACCCCTCCCTATCATATTATGTTTCCCATGTAGCTCCTCCTCCCACTTTCTCTAATCCTAGGCATGAAGTTTGAAGCTCCTCCTCTAGTTTAGAGGTGACTTTTCTTCTTGTCGGGACCCAGTTTCCTTTCCTAGAAGGGAAATTCTCTATAGGACAGAAGAACAACATCTCACACTCCATCCGAAGGTGTCAAGGTGATAACAACATGGCTCAAATGGTTTTTCTCCTACCAATTTTCAATTAAGAATGATGATTCATAGGTGCCAGCACATGGATATGGAGATATTTTTGTAACAAAATTGGATACAACCTTTTAGGCCTAATTGTCAAGAATGAATCTGTTGTTGACATGTGTCTTCTAGCTGGAAGCTTGTTGCTCCCTTTCTTCTATTAAAAGGAAAATCATGGCCAGAAGGATGGTTCAAATTTTTTGGGAATGTCTTGCACGTTCATTTTTCTTGTTCCTTGGGTTTTTCCTAGTCTCGAACAAGCTATAGAGTCTTTTATAGAGTAAATAAAGAAATTTTTTAGTGTCAAGTTTTGCACAGGTTCTTGAAGGAGCTATATGTAAATTTTATCTTGTGACAGAGATAACATTTTGTTTAAATAAAACAAAATTCCAACTCTTTTCTCTCCATTGCATGATTCTATCAATTTTTTAAATGAAATCAATCAAGGGTTTATTTAATTTACTGATGTATGTAGATTTATGTTTATGCTTTGGCCTAAGGGGTCAATTAAATTGCTTAAATAGAGTTGCAAAATGATAGGGCTTGTGCAAGGATTTTAGATAAGTATTTTTGGGTTGGGGTCACAAATGAGATATATTGTAAGGTAGTATCATCTTAGATCTTATGTTATCGGATCAAATTCTATCACATTTTTAGGTTTACATATTATATCTTTCAGGTGCCCAATGGAGTAAGGCACTAATCACTACTTGTAACCGACTTTATTTATCAACCTTGTTTCAGTTTTAACTAATGAATCTCTACAAATCTTTTAAAATATCATAAATGTCATTGTTAAGTTTTCATGTATTTTCAGAAAGTAGTCCCACCCATCTCATGCTTCAACCTAAGGTTGAGGATCACTAAAGGATTTTCCATCCTTGAGCATTCTCCCTTTCTATTGATCCCTTTTATGAGATAATCTGCTTTGTTTTTAGTAAATTCCTAAGTACCGTTGTTGGAATCAAGAAGTCCACTAAAGGGATTACCCTCCTGGGTTCTGCAGAGCCCAAAGTGTAGAAGGATCTTGTATCCTTGTTGAAGTTGGTCCAATCCTGATGGATATTGATAGTTGGAAGTGGCTTTCCATAGGTATTTGGAGGAATCAACTTGGAAATCAGCCTGGCAGTTGTCAATCGCTACGTGAATCTGATGTTGTGAAGCTCCTTGCTGATTTCCTCCTCTTTGTGTAGTGGTACGATATGGATAATTTGAAGCATAATGATTTCTCCCATAGCTATAACATCCATCTTTAGGCCCTAGGTGTCCACCTGACTTAATCCTGTCAATGTTCTGCCTAATATTGTGATTAGTATAGTTGGTGTTACTATTCACTTTCTTGTTTCCATCCTGGTTCAGTGTTCCTTTCTCTTGCATGCTAGGTCCTCTTTTTAGATTCCTCATCTCTCAGTTTCCCTTTTGATGATCATTATTTTGAAAATTCCTATTTCCAAAACCTGGTTTGGTATTCACATTCTTTTGGAAATTTGCCAACTACTGCAACTTCTGTTCTTGCTTAATTGCTTTCTCAAAGACTTCCTCCATAGTCAATGGATTATGAATATCCACTTGAGATCCAATGTGAGTCCTTAAACCGAAGATGAACTTATGGATGTGGATTCATTCATCTATCTGGTATTGTGGAACATACTTTAGGAGGTTGGTGAACCTCTCCCAGTATTGAGTAACAGTCATACTACCCTATGTTAGATTCTAGAATTCAGTCATCTTCTTGTCAAAGAATAACTGAGGAAGCCACCTCTTCCTAAATGATTGCAAAAATAGTTCCCAAGTAATATCACCAGGTTGTAATTTCTTCTCAGATTTCTCATTGTCCCACCATGTTGCAGCTTCTCCAGTAAGTTGATAAGCAACCCATACTGCTTTAGTTTTGTTGGACATGTTACGAAGCACAAAATACTTCTCCATCTCAATTACCTAAGCTTCAGCACCATCACCAATGGTCTTACCATCGAACTTAGGTGGGGCTATCCTCTTCAAATCTTTGGTTAACTCCCCTTAAATCCTAGCTCGATAATCAGGTTGTTCCTAAGCTCTAGGAATTTTGTTCCAAACCTCACCAACCCTTCAAACTTCTTGTTCGATTCCATCCATCCTAGCATTTTGTTGATTCAAAAGATCAAGAATTTGATCAATTCTTTCATTTCTGTTGCTTGATCCAACTCTTGTAGTTCTTGAACCCATTGCAATTCAATAATTATTGCACCAAGGAGTGTTTCTTTAGCGAAAAAAGTCAGAATCTACCTTATACACTATGATCATAGAGAATAATATCTATATTTATCACCAAGAACAAGACAGTATAATACTAGTAAAGGATATAGTTAAATAAATCACACATCTATTGTGTCTAGGTTCTTATGATAACTATTATTGTTATATCAACTAAGGTCCAAACTACAATTTTTCATCATAAGAAACATACTAAAAATTGATTATAAAATAGAAACTTTATTTATTGATTGTAATAAGTGACATTACATAACTAGATCACACCAAACTAATTATAAAATAACAACTTTATTTATTTATTGTAATAAGTGACATTGCATAACTAGATCACTCTTCATATAGAGTCAAGGGGGTATATCATTCTGACTAATCAGAACTAAGTGGGGTATATCCTTCTGACTCATCATAACTAATTACAATCAACTCAATAGGAAGATACTCTAATAGACATTCTTCATTTTATTTCTCCTTGATAGGGATAGTCATACTAGTCTTATTCCCAAGAGACTCAGTAGGTAAAATTCCTTTTCCTAGCTCAACATGATTAGGTATTTCTTTCTCTTTTGGTTCAAGATTTGATTCCTTTTTTCCTTCATCTGGAAGGTCAGGAACTTGTTTCTCAACATAAGGGACAATTTCTTCTTCACTTAACCATCCTCCTCCTCTCGGGTGGTTATCATCAGTAGGTCTAGAAGAAGATATGGGATCCTTTTTTACTCTCACATATTGTGCATAACTTGCTACGGATTTACGAGTTGTTTTCTTTGTTCGCACCATTTCAATAAGTTTCAACAAAAAGTTGTTACCCTCAATGTTTAATTTATGAAGTGACTCATAGGTCCTAGTGTTATATAACCTAAAGCTCTAATACCAAAATGTAAAGACGTAAATTATTCTATATTCAATAATGAAACAAAATACTCCTTATTCTTAAATAAACTCATAATTATTTTAATGTCTATTTCAAACACTTTTTCATCCTAAGCTCTTGTAGATAATTCCAATGATATCATAATAAACACGAGATTTCTATAAATAGATAAAGAATTTTCATAAAATAGTAAAATTGTAGAAGCATCTTAATCTTATCTTCATACAATGCTTAGGCTTTTCTAATGCCTTAAGTTTAAATACAAACATAAAAGAAAAAAAGATATGCATCCTTTGATCTGCAATCCAAGCTATCTTCAATATATTCTTTATAATGAAGACGACAACAAGATTCAGGTACTTTTTCCACCCAACCTTAAAGTTTACACTTCCCCAAAATTCTTGGTCAATCAAGAATACCCAACCCTGCATGAATTGTTTAGTAAACATAATTCAATAGACAAGATGGAATCTGGTGCGTGTCTAAAATGATACATGCATTTTCAATTTTCAAATTCAATAAAGAAATAAGAAAGTTCAATCAAGGATATGGTAGAGTGGATAAATAAAATGAATCCATCTATTTCAATGGATATTTGATTACTCAACTAAGTATAATGCCATGCATAGCAAATAATATAGTTTGGAAAAATCAAACCTCTATCTCTATAACCCATATTTGGCACTTGTCCTAGAAGGTAACTTTCCACAACACAAGCCTATCTAGCTTTGTTCATATAAATTTAAAATAAATATTTATATAGAAGACAATCTTTCATTGAATAGAAATAGAAAACATCAATTTCTTGTTACAACCAATTATATTTGACAAGAACAACAATCTTTCATGGATAAACGAATATATATATATATCTAAAAAGAGGAAATATTTCACTACTATTTTGAAAAGTAAATAAAAAACAAGTATTAAAGTAAGAAGGTGTATCAAATGTATGTATTTTAACATATAATCAAATAGAAATAAGTACACATTCTTTTAACTAATTTATTTAATGCAATCTTAACATGTGTTTCCTACGAATTTAGTACTTAACTATCCAAGTTCAATAATTCCTTCTATGAATATTAAATAAGATGATATCTCATGATACATATACCTATATGGCTATTTAAATGAAACTTTCAAACAAAACCATCACAACTTCTATTGCATGAATCTAAATCTAAGTTTAGCTATTTTCTTCAATATCGAACTAAGCAAGCAAATCTCAATATATGAACTCATATACATATATAATACGTATAATTATATATATATAACTATAACTCGAAACCAAACATTAAATATAGATTCAATAAATCACATACACCAGCACAAAGAACGGGTAATCACAGAGACACTATTTATTTTTAAATTATTAACAAGTTTCACTCTTATAGATCAACAAAATATAACATTTGCCATCACTCACAAAATTTCATTCATAACTCAAAATCATGCAACAATGCAGACATATATATATAGATTCACTACTACGATGTGTGAGATTCCTCTATTCTAGCGAAGTCCATGAGCTAAGACAACTCTACCTGAACCATGTTCTCACCTTCATTTGCGTTCACCTATCCTTGGATACACTTGCACTCAATATCTCATCAACGATGACGATCCCAATTTATAGTAAAAATACCACTAGTCATTAAATTGCATTTACATAAGTAAAGTAACATAAATCATTTCATTTCATTTGAATTCTAATTGCATTATCATCACTGAAAAATTTCATTTCCATTACAATTTTATCTCATAAACAAAAAGTATACATTATTTTCCTAATAACATAATTATTGAAAAATATGGTTTGTCACAACGATCAATTTTGAGTCTGAAGATATCAAGGGTGAAATTGGAGGAGGTTGGAAAAGAGGTTGGAGGGAGGGACACTTGTCAACTTTGTGGGGACAAGTGTCAAGGCACCTTGATCATAAGAGGGAAAGTGTCCAAGGGAGGAGACATGTGGAATAAGTTCCATGTGTCTCAAGGGGAGGATATCCAACCCATAGGAGGTTAGGATAAGGAGGCTAGGATGTGCAAGATAGGATAGGGTTAGTTAAACCTAGGGTTAGGTGGAATGGGTTAGGTTAGAGGGTGGTTAAGTTAGGTGGTTAGAATTTAGGAGGCATGTAGGTAATTTGAATTTAAAAATTAAAATAATAGGAAAAGGCTAATTAACTTTCAACAACTCATAAATTAATTTGTTTTAACTAATTAGGGGATTAGAAGGAATGAATTAAATGGGGGAGATTAATTAATCAAAGGGGACTATTGAAATGAACCTATTAAATAAATCTTTAGATTTATTAATAAGTAGATGAATGGGATAATTTAATCAAATTGCTAATGAATTCGATTAAATTGGGAAGGGGGATTAATCAAATAATTGCTTATTTAATTAATTATTTTTAGACCATTTTTAGGTGTATACATTTTGTCCCTCTTTGAAGCGAGGTGTGATGAAGCATTGATTAAAAGAATAATCTCATTTTGATGATGTTGATGCATTATTGGTTTGATAGGATGCCCTAGACATTGATTGATAAATTACGATATGATGATCTCCCCTCAGGAGATCAATTGAGATAATTAACCTTTGGAATGTTTGGATAGTTGCAAAATTGATTTTCCAATTAGAAATGATTTTATCTCTGCAACGTTGATTGATGAAAGTGCGAGTTCTTCGATCATGATGATGTGGTTCTGGATGTAATGATTGATAGAGTTTGATTGAATTTGATAATATTGATTAGATTGATAAGATTGAGATCTAGTCTGGCTTCAGGAATGACACCTCATGTATAAGACAAAGATGATCAAAGCATCTGGTTCCAGGAATGATATATCCTGTATAAGACTTGATCAAAACAGCTAGTTCCAGGAGAGATACATCAGGTATAAGATATGATAAAATAGATCAGATGAGATTGATTGATAGAATTGATAAGATTGATTGGATAAATAATTGATAGTTTGTTGATATCATGTTGCAGGAAGATTCAGATATGCTGATGTGGGTTCATTTGAGGGGGTAACATAATATTTGCATTGGGTCAACAATATCTGGAGAGAGATGAGTCATCATTATGATTATTTATACACCTATGATGATACATTGATGATTCTTGCGATAGATTTGGTCTTGGATAAGATGAGCCTTTGGGATCCTATGCAAGAATGAAATGCAATGCTGCGATTGGACCAGTCACTGGGTTATTGCTTTGTGTTATCAATGAGCTTTTTAAAATGTGGGAAGTGAGTGCAAACATCGATGGTATAATTAAACCATGATGACCCAAGCACTACTTTCCTAAAATTTGATATTGCAAGTTAGCACAAGCATCAAGGTATAATTAAACCAAGATGACCTGAGTGTTGCTTATGTAAAATAGGCAGTATTAACCATTTCTATATGCAAATCAAAAATCTCTTTGATGATACTTTGATGATCATGTCCTAAGACAAATTTGCACATATTAATGATTAATTTATAGACAGTAGACAAGAAAAATATCATGTTCTATCCTTGTTCCTCTAGTCAGAGACATCTTGGAGTCACTCAAAAATCATGATAGCGAAAATCAAGATATAAAAGTTGAATCAAAGTGTTAAAATTATTATCTAAAAGATATCAACCATTGAAAAGTGTGTTTCATTCTTAGACTGACATGTGACAGTTTGATGGTTGATAATTTGATCATGTGTTCAACATTGGATGTGTCTTAGTTTTGCTTGACAAGAGTTGCCTAACTATTGTTCTGCTTGTTTGATTAAGCTCAAAACGATCAAAAATTTTGCCCCCAGCTAAGTGTAGGATTTTGCCCCAAGTCTAGAAACAAACTCATTATGATATACCCAATTATCCAAACCATGGTGAGAAACTAGCTGTGATGCCTGCGTATGTACAAAGCCTTATTATGGATATGAAAAATGTTGATGGAAAATGAATTCAAGCAAAAGGATGCATGAACTAATAGATGGAAGAGCTAACTGATAGATAGCGCCTATTGCAAGGTTTTTACCATCTATTTATATTGCACTTTTTCTCATATTTGATTTTTTTTCTCTATTTTCGTTGTTTTTGTGTTTTCTACTTTTCCACTATTTTTGGATTTTTTTGCTTTTTCACTGTTTTATTTTTCTTCTTTTTCATTGTTTTTGGATTTTTCTGCTTTTTCAGACATAAAAAATCTTTAGATGCATGCTATTGATGGGTTCCTTGAGTTGACCCCCATCCTGTGTTGATAGATGATAGGCTCCTGATCCAAATACTATTGTGACTACAAATGGACCCAACCAGTTTGGTTCAAACTTCCCTTTCTTTTCTCGATTTGCTTGATTGCATGGATTTTCCTTTAGTACTAGTTCTCCAACTTGAAATTCTCTTAGTTTGACCTTGTGATTGTAATTGTGGAACATTCTTTGTTGATACACCTTCAAATGATCAAAGGCATTTTGTCTTTGTTCATGGATCAATTCTAACTCTTGCAGCCTAGATACTCATTGTTCTTCATCTGGGATACGGCCTTTTAATAATACATGTAGAGAAGGTATCTCTACTTCTATTAGCAGTATTGCTTCTGATCCATAGACAAGAGAGAAAGGTGTGACACCTATTGGTGTGCAGATACTAGTACGGTAGGCCCATAGAGCAGGGTTCAATTGAATATGCCAATCTTTGCGAGCATCATTCATTGTCTTTTTGAGGATTTTCAGAATAGTTTTGTTTGATGCTTTTTCTTGCCCATTTCCTTGTGGATAGTAGGGTGTGGAGAATATGTGTTGGATCTTGAATTTCTCACATAGCTCTTGTACATCCTGATTCTTGAATGATCACCCATTATCAGTGATAATGGTCATGGGTATGCCATAGCGACATATGATGTAGTTCAAGATAAATGCAACAATTTGTTTTCATGTGATATTTGTGAGAGGTACTACCTCGATCCATTTTGTGAAATATTTTGTAGCTACATAGATGAATTTGTGATAATTAGATGAAGGAGGATGTATCTTTCCTACTAGATCAAGACCCCATTGGCAAAAAGGCCAAGAGGTTGCCAAAGCATGAAGCTCTTGTCCTAGTGCATGAATTAAATTTCCATGGATCTAACATTGTTTGCATGTTTTAGCTATTTGAAAAGAATCTCGTTCCATAGTTGGCCAATAATAGCCCAAGCGTATGAGTTTTTTGAAAGCGTATGACCACTTAAATGAGTGCCACAAATGTCATTATGCACTTCATTTAAGGCCTTCTCATATTCTTCTTGCTTGATACATCTTAAGAGAGTATTGTCCAGACTTCGTTTAAAAAGGGTATCTGTGAGAAGAGTATAATGGGAGGATTGGCGAATAAAGTTTCTCTTTTGGTTCTTTGACAAGTCAGGAGGGAGGATATTATCTTTCAGGTATATATAAGTTTGGCCATAGTGGGAGGAATCATGCCCAACAAGATGACAAATAGTTTGGGAATCATGACAATTATGTGTAGGGTAAAGCAAGTGTTGCCATGGCATCTGCTGCTTTGTTGTCATTCCTTAGAATCTGCTGAAAAGTTATTTCGACAAAGTATTTCTTGACATCATCAACCATCTTCTTATAAGACATTATATTTTCATCATTGATTTGATTGATGATGACTTGAGAGTCTCCAAAGACCTATAGCTGTGTATATGAACCGTCAAAGTACAATTGCCATGTTTTTGTGGTGACCGTTAGGATATTAGCATCGAGGAATTCAATATGTAAAGGATGATCATCTTGAAGTGGTGCCTCTTCTAGTTCATCAGCAATGACTTACCCCTTGATAGCTTTTTTGTCAACATACTCAATATCAAACTCACTCAGGATCATGATCTATTTTGCTAGTCTTCCTATCAATGTCACCTTGCTAAGAAAATACTTCAATGGATCGATTTTAGCAATCAACTTGATGGAGTGAGATAGTAGATAGTGTCTCAATTTCTAAGAATAAAACACTACCACCAAGCATTCTTTTTCGGTTGGTGAATAGTTGAGCTCGTATCCCACTAATGTTCTACTGATGTAGTAGATGGCTCGTTCTTTTCCTTCATTATCTTGTTGTGCGAGCAAAACTCCTAATGATACTTTTGTGGTTGATACATATAGTAACCATTGGATTTCTTGGAATTAGTGACATTAGGATGGGTGGTTGCATGAGATAGGAATTTATCTTGTTGAATGCATCCTCACATTGATGGTCCCACTTGAAATTAACATTTTTGTACAATAGATGAGTAAATGATTGGCATTTATCTGCTAGTTGAGCAACAAATCTTCTGATGGACTGTAGTCTTCCTTGGAGTGATCTGACTTGACTAGTATTCCTGGGAGATGCCATTTCCATGATTTCTTTGACCTTAGTTGGATCTACCTCGATACCCCTAGCTGAAATAATGTATCCTAATAGCTTGCCTGAAGTAACACCAAAGGCACATTTCTTGGGATTGAGTCGTATCTTATACTGTTCTAACCGGTCCAAGATCTTATTTAGTATTCCTATATGGTCTTCTCTATTGTATGATTTGGCCAATATGTCATCTACATAGTCTTCCATGAATGTATGCATTATGTCATGGAATATCATTGTCATAGCTCTTTGATATGTAGCACCTTCATTCTTTAGTCCAAAAGGCATGAGGTTCTAGCAGAAAGTACTCCAAGGACATGTGAAAGTTGTCTTTTCTTGATCTTCAGGTTCTATTTTAATATGATTATATCCAGAGAAACCATCCATTAGAGAAAACATAGAGTGTCCAATAGTTAAATCCGCAATGATGTCAATGTTAGGCAAAGGAAAGTCATCCTTTGAGCATGCATTATTAAGATCTCTGAAGTCTGTACATACTCTAATACTTTTATCTGGTTTGGAAAGAGGAATGATGTTTGATACCCACTGAGGATATGCTATAGGTTTGATGAATCCTACATCCAATAATTTCTTTAGTTCTTCTTTGACAAGAAGAGAAATATGAGGATGCATCTTCCTTAATTTTTGTTTAACTAGTTTGGTTCCTGGACTAACATTTAAGTGAAGCATAATAAGATCTGGATCCAACCCTAGCATTTCTGCATATGACCAGGAAAAATTGATTTGGCAATGTTTCAAGAAATCCATATATTTCTACATTTCTAGTTTTGATAGAGAAGTTGTTGGAGGTATAATCTTCGGTTGCTCTATTGTCCCAATGTTAACTGCCTCTGTTGGTTCAATCAAAATGGTTGACCTTTCTTGATAGTGCTCAGGTAAGGTGTCAAATATCCTTTCTTCTAGTGCCTCGAGGAGGTTTTCACCGTTAGATGCATCCTTTCTTTTTACTTTTCTGCAGTCTAATGTTGCCAATGAATGGTTTTCAGTATTAGACCTGATATTGTTTTCTTTATTTTCACTTTTGCGACTGGGAGATTTGGCACCCACTTGACTGGAAGATGCGTTGTTGAAATTCCTGGTGAAAGTTGTTGCAGGTTTGATTGCATTAAGATATAAGGATATGGCATGGTCATTAGGAAAGGTATCAATGGTAGTATGTCTTTCATTTTCCCAATCAATAAGTTCAGGGTGGATTAGAGGTAAGGGGTTCTCAGGTTGAGATTTTTTGAGGGTATTAAGGGTCATGATAGAGATATCAAAGTTTTCGATATGTACTTCAATTTCTAGAATGGTACTCTGATTAGAATGACCTCTTGCAAGTAGCTCCTAATTGTCCTCGACTAAGTCCAAGTTAGTCGAATGTGATTCTAATTCAAGTGGGCTAGTTCCTAACATTTTCCCTACATATGCATGAACTACATCGACACCTACATCTCCTTCAAAGCAAGTTTCTTTAGCTGATTCTTCATAAAGACAGGAATCACATTCCCATTCATTATAATTTGTCTCGCTTGCAACTTGCAATCTGCAGATTTGTTCATATAGCGTTTGATTTGTTTCTTCTCTTTTTCTTGCTATATCTTTTCTTCTCTCATATTTAGCTTCTTCTGGACTGATATTGAGTGTTGTCAACCTTGCTATCATCTCTCCTTGATTTGTACTAGCTTCTTGCTTGTTTTGATTAAGAGTTAATGTTGCTTAGGAGGCAAGTTTAGTTTGTTTTTCCTGTTGATTAGAAGCTTGCTTCTTTTTCCATTGCATATTTGTTTGTTCTCATTGCTTGGCAGATGTTTCTTCTCTTTCAATTGCAAGTTGTTCTTGTCTATTGTCATATTCCTCTTGTAGAGTAACTTGTCCATACCCTAATCTTGATTTTTCTGTAGCCTGTTGAGTATGAGGTTGGATAGGTTCTGAGATACATTCTTTTTTCGTTTTCCTACCTGACTTGTTCCAATGTATCCCATTTTTTGAAGGATGTTAAATCCTTTTCCATATTTTTTGGTAGGTATTCTGATATTGTTGATCTTCTATTGGACTTATTCATCCTTGAATAGCCACTATAGCACATCTTTGTCATTTGTTTCCTCTGATAAGGTCCCAACACTAACAAATGATCCATCAAATATTGGAAGATGTTTTACAGTTGGTTATTGTTTAGAGTTTGATGGTTTTCCATAATATTTAGGAGAAAGTGGTAATTGTGATATTGAATATTCTTTGTTCCCTCGATCTCTTAGCTACATTTGTTTTTCCATACTTGAAAAAATTGAGGCAAATGATTTTTCTTTGGATGGTGTGTTTGAAGATGATGCCTCCCTATTATGAGGAACAATGACCTCTTGAGCTGGTTTTGATTACTACAATACTAGAATGGATTTGAATCTGCTGAGATTGTGATTTCTTGCCCATTGTAGGGAAATTTTAGGCACTGATTATATGTTGATGGAAAAACTTGTATGTCATGTATCCAGGGTCTTCCCAAGAGTATGTTTTATGATAAGTCCAAGTATAGAACTTGGCATGTTTTATCTTTCTACAAAGGTCCCACTCTAATGGATAATATCACAATTCCCTTAGAGGAGCATTCTTCTTCATAATATGATTTGATGGTGATCTTTTTCTTGCGATCAACTACCTCTTTAGAATAACCTAGAGCACAGACAAGACTTAATGAGAAAATGTTTAAGCCACTTCCACCATCTATTAGGACACATTTAACACACATCTTATGAATGAGGACTTCAATATGCAGGGGAGCATTATGGGGATGTTGCAAGGACATGTCATCTTCTTTAATGAATGATAAGCAATGAGGGGTTGTGAGTTGTCCCATCATGATTTGGAATTGATCTATATCAAGATCCTTGGACACACTTGTATCTACTAATGATCTTTCAAGAATTTCTTTGTGTGCAGGTGAAAGCTTTAAAAGTTCTAAGATGGATATCTATGCAGGAGTTTTCTGTAATTGATCCACTAGACTATATTTTTTTTATAGTGGATGACATGTTAGTTGTAGGACCCGACAAAACAACTTTCCCTTTGCTTCGTGTGATAGCATGAGCAAGTTCTTGATGTTGTTTTCTTTAACCACAATTACATTTACCACATTATCATATGCATGAGCATAGTTCACCTTTGCTTTACCCTTACCATTATGTGTTGTTGATGATTCTCCCTTCTCATAGTTAGGAAGTGGAGTTTTGAAAGTTGTATGAGATTTTTCTGTTGTATGTCCATCCACGATTATCACTCCATTATCAATCAAATCTTGGATGACATGTTTCAACCTCTAACAATTATCCATGTGGTGTCCCTTGTTTCAATGGAAATCGCAATAATGGTTGTCATTCCACCAAGAGGGTTTCACTTGAGGTTCAAAGTTTCTTCCTTCTGGGAAAGTAATCAAATTGTTTGTGAGAAGCGTCTTTAATGCTGACCCAAGTGGTTCACCAATGTTTGTAAATTTCCTCTAAAAGAAATTGTTGAAAGTTGATTTTTGGTGATTGTTGTTTTGTTGAGCCACTACTGAGTGAGTGGATAAATTGAAAACTAGTTGATTTGGTTTTACATTATTGTTATCCACTATTCCATCATTGACGACATTTTAATTTCTATTCTAAAATTTTGGCTTATCATGTGAGAGTTGAGAAATACAACACCACAGGAGCCCAAATGATCTCTACAAGATGAAATAAACCTGTTACAAGGAGAAGCAAGGAAGAAATAAAGAAAAACCAAATACACAGAAGAATGCTCAAAAAGATGAGAGCTTAATATTCACCAAAATGTGTAATGTGATAATAATACAAAGAAAAGAAAAATTAACCTCTAATAGGTCAAGAAACCCTAAAAGGGAAAACCTAGGCTTGCACATAATAATTAATAAAAGAATTAATTATTATACACCTAATGTTAGCTTAAGTGTAAAAGAGATAAAGGGAACTTAAATAATTAAACAAATGTTGTTTAATTAATCAAGTAAAGACCCGATTACTCTAACATATCATTGTTGTTGTTGTTATTGTTGATAGGAGGATGAAATCCTCTTTTGTATATCTTCAACTCACCCTTCTTTACCATAGCTTCCTCCATTCTGATTCCACTATCAATCATCTTTCCAAAACTTTGATGGCCTTGCATTTTTAGATGATAACTCATTTGATCATTTAGGTTGTCGATGAATATATCCATTTTCTCATATTTTGGCACCGTATGAGGATACCGTGAAGCTAACCACTTCCATCTCTATAGAAACGTCATGAAAGGTTCTCCACTCTTTTGTTTAGCATTACATAGGTCTAGCATTGTGACCTCATGTTGTATGTTGTAAGAGTATTATGAAACAAACTTATCCACCAATTCTGAGAATGATCTCATTCCAAGTGGAATTTTGGAGAGCCATTTCATAGCTAGTCCACTTAAGCTCTTTGGAAATAATCTCATTAGGTAGGTATCCTCATGTGCAAACTCCATACTCATTGTAAAAAATTATCATATATGATCTTGGGGATCAGTGATTCCATCATATTTATCATATCTAGGAGTTTCACAACCTGTAGGAAATGGTATCATGCTTATATTTTTGTCGAATGGGTAAGGACAGATTTCTTGAAGTGAGTATCTTCTAACATTTCCTCTCTACAAATTGTGAATCTGTGTTTGCAGTGTTTGTATTTGCTGTGTAAGAGTTGTGATAGGATTATCAACATGATTTATTCTTGTATAACCATGAGTTTGCATTCTAGTATGATCTTGATCTCTTCTTGTATCATCTCTACCCTTTCTTGTGTCCTCATTAGATTTAGCTTTGTTGAGAATTTCTACATCATCCCTTTTGGGAATGGAAGTTTCCTCGTTAGTTCTTGTGTTATCTGGTATTGATGTGTCATCCTTTTTATGACCAGAAATCTCTTCATGTCATTCATTATCATGGGAAGGGTCACTTCTCTTTTGTCCTAATTTTCTCACATCAAAATCTTGAGGGAGTGTAGAACCAGATTTTGCTAACATTAGAAAGTATTTTTCTTTTTCTCCCTCTAATATTTTCTCCATAAATTTATCGAATTTATGATCTTGTTTGATTTCTTTGATATGTTGTTATGTTATGTTCTCTTCTTCTTGTATTTAGTTTTGGTATTCCATGTTCCTATAATCTTCAGTCATTTCAAATGATTATGTTTTTGTTTCAACAATCTTTCATCTCTATGCTCTAGTTAAAACGGGCATACACGTGTGTTGAATATTGTGCAAGTATTCAATTTTCTAAAAGGTGTTTCGATAGGTGACCAACTATCACTATAGATATGGTAGATTGGTAGATTGATATGACATGAAAAGATAATTCAAGTGTTTGAAAGTTTACAATTTTTTGATCTTAGTTTTGGAGTGCAACAATGATGATTTTGATAAAACCAAGTCCAATAGGAATGACATATCCTATGATGTGGGACAATGTTATCGTGACCAAACATTGTGGTTTCATGATAGAGGATGATAGATCATGATGAGAAACTATGTTTTGAGTGATCACTTTATCAAAGAGGTGATGATGCACTTTGAGATGGTTAGATCTTGAACTTGTTGAAGGTGAATACTTGAAAATATTGAGGTGTCTAGTTCTAGAATCCGATTTGACAGAAGATAACTTGACCAAGCGAACCAAGAAGACAACCTAAGCACATAATGACATATATCAGGTGTTTATGCTCATTGTAAATTGACCAAGCAAACATGGAAGATTTGAAAAAGACATGCAATAGGATAGCTCTAGACTGATAGAGACAAAATTTTGTATGACAATTTACACAGTCCCAGATGACAATTTAGACAGACCCATACGACAAATGCATATTCTCATATGACATTTCCCATAGAACCATATGCCAACTGATAACACAAATCTTTTGTTGATCTGACTCGTACGAAAATTCCCATAGAACTAGATGATAAACTATCTTTCTCGTACGACAAACTAGAAAGCTCGTACGAATGAGGATAGAGAAGAGACAAAAATTTTACTTGGACATATTTTTTACCAAAAATGTTTGATGTTTTGATTCTGTTTACCATTTTTTAGATGTCTGAGTTTCTATTTCAGGGATGAAAACACAACAAACGCATGATATGATAAGTGACCTCAAACACAACATGCAAAATCCTAAGGAAATTGGCCGAGAGAGAAAACCTTTTCTTGCAAACTTAGGTACACACCCAATAGCTAATCAAAATACGATCGCTGAGTCTCACGCAATGGATTCTCAACGCCATATTATCCGACTCTAAATTCTAATGGGGGTATGATATGGCAAGTATCTTGGGAGTACTATCTCTCTTGCATAAAGATTATCCCCCTTTCAGAGGTAGCTTCTATCTTAGGGTTCGTAGTAAGGATTTCCATTTGGAATTACCCCTTGTAGTCACGCAAGCGCGATTGAGGCCTATAGCCCAACAAGGTACCAAAATAAGAAGTAGCCACACAAGCATGATTGACACCATGATGCCCTACTAAATGTACGATATGAGAGATCTCAAAAGAGAAAACTCAAATAATCCCATCCTCCGAGACTTTAATCCCGAGAGGCCTATTTTTTAGAGTGAGTCAAAAAGCCTAGGTCTAGCTATACTCACTTGGGTCATTCTCATAGGGTGATTATTTTTTCCCACTGTGACAGGCCTGCTAAAGGTATTCAAATATCAAACATAGAAGTGCTTCAAGGGTCAGAGTTTTTGATTGTCCAAATGGACAAGAGCATACTCTCCTACCTTTTAAACAACTCTTCAAGCATAGAAAACAAGATGTTCATTAACCATTAGTAAAATAAGCATGCCTAGAAAACTTAAGAATATAGAAAGCCTTGTTGATTTTCCTTTAGGAAACATGCAAAACAAATACATTAGTAATCATGTTGTTTTGAAGAAATCAAGCTTTGGCAAGCGTAATCTTCGACAATCGTCCTGCAAAAACTAGTTAGGCTGCTAGAAAACTCACAAATAGACCAGGGTTAGCATTAGTACTATCAAATTTCAGCATGAAAAACCTTTAAAATGCAATCTATTTTGAAACATAGAAGTAGAAAATCATATGAGTATTCTCACCTGCTCATACAACTATTCTCACCTACCCGTACAAGTGCACAAAGAAACTCGTACGAGATTCTGGAACAAGCCCAGCCAGAAACCTGTGAGATTGAAGATTTGATGATGAGAGAGGCCAAGAAATTAGATTTCCTACTGCATGATGGGTGCCAAAATGTCATGCATGTGAAGTAGGGTACCTATAGCTACAACACAAACACTCAAATGAAATTTAAACCATGACAAAGTGACCTATCATCTCCTCAGAGATGCGAGTGTGGATTTTCTCTTAGATCTGGATAAGCAATCCCAGTGACTTGACTACACCTAGATAGAGGATTTAAATGATGATGATATGCAAGCTAGATGAGACTGATTATTCTATATTAATCCAAGAGGCTAATTAAGCTAATGATATGCATGATTAAGCTATGATTATGACAAAATTAAGCTAGAATAGAGATTGATTGTGCTATATGATTAAACAATTATGCTAGAATATGATCAAATTAAACTAGATCTAAGATGCAATTGCCTATGATAACAATGCTTAAATGATATGCTAGAATGGATATTCCTATGGTAACAATTCCTAAAATGATATGAGATGGGATCCTTTATGCTCTAAAATAAGGGATATTTATAGGATTTCCAAGGCCAGGGGTGAGGTGGTAGGAATCAACGGTTAAGATTGAGTCTGAAGATATAGAGGGTAAAATTGGAGGAGGTTGGAAAAGAGGTTGGAGGGAGGGACACTTGTCATCTCTGTGGTGACAAGTGTCAAGGAGCCTTGCTCATAAGAGGGCAAGTGTCCAAGGGAGGAGACATGTGGCATAAGTGCCATGTGTCTCAAGGGGAGGATATCCAACCTATAGGAGGTTAAGATAAGGAGGTTAGGATGTGCAAGATAGGATAGGGTTAGTTAAACCCAGGGTTAGGTGGAATGGTTTAGGTTAGAGGGTGGTTAGGTTAGGTGGTTAAAAGTTAGGAGCCATGTGGGTAATTTGAATTTAAAAATTCAAATAATAGGAAAAGGCTAATTAACTTTCAACAACTCATAAATTGATTTGTTTTAATTAATTAGGGGATTAGAAGGAATGAATTAAATGGTAGGAGGATTAATTAATCAAAGGTGACTATTGAAATGAACCTATTAAATAAATCCTTAGATTTATTAATAAGTAGATGAATGGGAGAATTTAATCAAATTGCTAATGAATTCAATTAAATTGGGAAGGGGGATTAATTAAATAATTGCTTATTTAATTAATTCTTTTAAGACCATTTTTAGGTGTATACACATATAATACATGGAAAAATATTTTTTGAATTAATTAAGTGTAAACATACAGAAAATGTATAAGTATTACACTCAAACCTCAATATTAGGTCTACTTATATTTAATCGGCTATGCATATGCAAAATAATTAAAACTCAAAATTTTAACCAAGAATGGGGGAAAGGTATCCAAAACCATAACACAAGGTTATTGCAACATCATAAATTGTATACCCTTAATTAGGGTTGTCCAATTCCATAATTAGGTTAGCACCCGCCTTAGTGTGTTCCATTGCATTTTGCATTTTCAAGGTTCCTTTTAGCATTTAATTATTAATTTAATTAAATCTAAGGTCCTTTCTCACCAATTCACATATTATAAAATTGGGCCCTTAAACCTAAGTGTGCCCCTTTTTATTTCATTTTAATTAATCTTGATAAAGTCCTAATTTTGAACTTCAAAGTGCATTTTTGCACATCTAAACACCTTGGATTGACACACCAAGTTGGATTCGACTTTGTAAACACGATATTTTTCTTCCTTAGAAATTTGGAAAAAAGTCGATTGGACCATAGCAACCATCACTACGTTCCCAACTTTTTTCTCCCCGAATTTCAGGAGCTTAATTTGGTGGTATTATAATGTTTAAATCCCACTTTGTGTGAATTTCATCAATTCTAGGTCAGCCTATGATCAAAATTAAAGTTAAGGTTTCATATATATAACCTTTCCTTTCCTCACTTAAAGGATCAATTCTCTAGCAATTTAAGGAGACCTCTTATGAAGTGAAAGTGCAGGTTCTATGTGAAGTCTTCAATCATAAAATTCATCATTCATCAAGTATTCATTAATATTTTTCAACATCCATGGAAGCTTAGGAGATATTGCAGAATAATAACAAGATCATCAATTGTTGATTGGCTTGTACCTCTCCCTTAGGGTTTGGTATGGTTTCATGTTATTTTCATATCTCTATTTGAGTTTTCAAATCTACACATCATTCATTTTTAGATTTACATTATTTCTTTAGATCTACATTTCATTTGTGATTTGAATTATTTACATTACATTCATTTAGGGATTTTACTCCAAACGTAGGGTAGAACTTTAGTTTTTTTATTTAAGCTCATAGGAATCTTACAAACACATGAGATTCTAGGGCACACACACTTTTCAATACTTTATTGGCTATTTGTGGAGGTGGAAAGTCACCAAAACAAGAGGTTTGACTAAGGCAAAACCCTATATAGTTGCCTACACACCATTTTTTAGATCACAAGTACGGGTACATGTTTCCATTGGGGTTGCAAGTTTTCAAGAAGTCTTAGTCAACAAGTGTAGATCCAAATCTAGAATCAGGACCCAGATCTCTGGGACCAAAGAACCTAGCACCCTGGTCCTCCATAGCTATGTACAAAATTTGGTAGTTCAGGTGCAAAAGGATTCAAGTTCCAAAATCCTAGTTTCTATCTCACTTTAGTAACAAGGACCAGAGGACCCAATGCCCTAGTCCTGCTCAATCAGGCTCAGATTATAGTGACAGGTGCACATCATAATTCCCTTTTCAATCATGTACTTTGTATCTCAGTTTTAGTTTTGCATCTCTTTATTATTATTTTTATCTTAGTTGTTCTCATATTTTCACTACCCTAGTTTGTTTGCATCCTACATTTGACTCATTTCCCTTTCATATCAACAAAGGAATAAAAACCCTAAAAGTATTGCTTGACTCTCTTTCACAAGACTTAGTCAAATTGAATCACTTCCTTAGGCTCTTTCATATTTCAATGTATGGTTGAAAGTGGATTAGGTCCTAAACTAACTGATCTCATTTTTCACCATCACATTTTGGTGAACCCGACCTTCTTACATTTGCATTTTCTGATTATATCTTGTTAGTGCATGTTTCTTTTCTATCAAAAACATTAAAATCTCAAAAATATTGTTATATGCATTGTGTGTTCTTAAGTTTTATATGTTCATATGCTTGCACTTAGTTAATCACATAATCACTTCATTGTTTAGACATTCAATTTACTTTCTTTACTTGCATTGTTTCTTTCATTGCATTTTGTAAAAAAGAAAAAGAAAAAAAAAAAAAGGAAAAGGACATAATATGACCAATATATCTATGGTTGCTCACATATTCTTAAGTATGGCCTTTGGCCATTATGCATGAATAAAAATTTATTTATAAAGTTCACTAGTATCACTTAACGATACTTATATGACTATGATGTATACTATACATTGTGTATACAAATACTTAAGTATATGTATACACCATGAGTAGTACACACACACATGTATATGTGTGTCTGTGTGTATCTATATATGTATGTGTGTGTGTGTATGTATATATGTATATATGTGTGTGTGTGTGTGTGTTTATATATATGTGTGTGTGTGTGTGTATACACACATATATATACATATATATGTATATATATGTTTATGTATATGTATATGTATATGTATATATGTGTATGTATATATATATATATATATACATACATATACATGTATATATGTATATATGTATATATATATATAAATACATATATATGTATATGTATATGTATATGTATATGCATATGTATATGTGTATATGTATATGTATATGTATATGTATATATATACATATATATATACATATATGTATGTGTAGTGTCATAAAATTGTGATCCTACAAATTTTCAACCATATTAGGGTCCTCACGCATACAAAATTGAATCCCCTAGCCTCATCGAAGACCAGAGACTTCTCAACCCCCAAAAACTGCATCTCTCTTGCCCTCTGCACTGCCTAACTTGCATCTTGTCCTGCAAAAAAGGGCTGGATAGGGCCATGGCGCCCCTGCCCTCCTAGGATAGGGTCGTGACACCCTTTTCCCCTGCCCTATTTTGGGGTAGGACCCTTCCTAAGTTTTCATTGAAGGTTGTGTAGTGAGCACGAAAACTTCCCCAATGTTAGCCTATGACGAAAATCAGTTTCATTAACCCTAATTAACAAGTATTAAAGTTGCATTTTCCATCTCATTTGCATAGGTTCAATAAGGTGAAAATTTGTGATCAAGCATTCAAGGGCATTCAAGCATCCCTTTCAAGCATTGAGCATCTCAAGTCTCCCTTCAGGGGTAGGTGTTGCATTCAATTCAAGGATTCAACCATTGAAGAGGAGATTCATTTCAACATTCAACTTCATAAAAACATTTCTATCACAGCCTCCCTTGAGGTGATTTACATTTCAGTCTTCCATTTACATTTACTTGCAAGTATTTCCTTTCATTACTTGGTTAATTCCAAAACTGGGGTTTGACCTGAAGGCAAACCCCCAATCCCAACCCCTTTTCCTCTCTTTTTTGTGTGTAGGTTGCAAGTTTGCAGCTGTACTTTTGGATTTGGACTCCATTTGTAGAGGCGAAAAAACCATTTTCATTTCATGGATTTTTTAGAGGATTGTGTACACTTTCATCGCAATCTAGGCAACTTTTCCTCAAATTCACAAGGTGGCTTCGTCTCGACATATTACTGCCAAATCCAGGTGCACAGCTTCATCCCACACTCTGATCTTGAGTTATTATGAATTCTTCATCTCTTTTCACTTAGTCTTAATACATAATTCAATCAATTCCTTTCCATTCTGAGTAGAAGAGGAGATTGACTTATCATTTTCATTTCATTCATAATTCTATCTTCTTCTTTGGAGATTGAATCTAGTGATTTTTCCCCCACTCTTCCAATGTAATGCGTGAAAAGTGTTTGAAGGGAAATCTATAGTGAAACTCTCATCTCTCCTTGGAGGGAAAGGGTAGCTTTCCTCTTGATCTCTCATTCACACATTCTTCACCCACCATTACATTTTGGTGTCTATTATAGTATGTACACACACACACACACACACACACACACACACACACACACACACACATATATATATGTATATCTTTATATATGTATATATATATATGTATATCTTTATATATATATATATGCATATATGTATATATATACATATATATATATGCATATATGTATATATGTACACACACACACACACACACACACACATATTGTCATATTCTAGTCAGATTTAAGAGAGTAAACCACTAATACTCAAATTTAATTAAGCAAATCCATAAATACAATAGAAATCAATTGAAATCAACAAAATAATAATGAATTTCTAATTTTAAAACCCTTTTTGTCAACTTAATTTGCTTCCATTGCTCTTCTTCATTATTGTGTTGGCATGGCTCTCAGTGTTGCATTGGAGTACCTACATAAGTTAGACACAATAATTCTAAAGATAGTGGTTAAGGAAAATTAGGAGAAATTGAGTTGAATTTATAGATTTTGGATGAGAGAAATGGATGGCCAATACGTATTCTGGAACAGAACTGACCAATGATGGAGATTGCTTGCAACATAATTGATTGAGAGTTTAACTCATTCTATTTGTAATGCCACACTAGGAAACCCCTAAGGGTTTAAGTTTAAGACACTCAAATAGAGTATAAATATATATTTTTTTATAATAATAGTTAAGAGTATTACTGATTAGTTACAACATTAAGATATTTTGGAGTTATCTAAAACTTAGATAACATAGCGGAAGCCTAAATGAACCTAAGGAGTTTCCCAACGCGATTACGTAACCTTACACCTAACTCAACTCGTGTCAATTGATCCAATAAGCCAGATATCTTAATTACGAGATAATGCATAAAACCTGATTATATATATGTTCAATGATTTGTCATCTTATAATTTTAGGAAGCGTTCATTTACTTTGGGTGGTTAGGAGTCCATTGTGAGGTTATTTACTCAATGCACTTTAATTCATAATTTCATTAAGAGGCCTCCCAAGAGGTTCAAAGTGTTTAGTATAACGAAGTTCATTCATTGGGTTTAAGGTATCCCTCCAGAATTAATATCATCCTTTAATATTAAAAGTATGGCTAATGAGATGAGAATCATTCATTAAGGATTAATCTTCCATTAATAGAGTGAGGTTCCATCATTTGAATTCAAACATAACCAACTAATGAGTCATAGTTATTTTATGGAGGATAGAATGTAATTAGCCATAGAGTTCATTCATTGAAGTTTTAATAATGCTAATAGAAGAAGTAAATTCATTTAGGTGGGAATGTAAATAGGAACACATGAATTCATCCCTTTAGTTAAGATATAGTTAGCAAGATGATATTCATTATTACAGGATTAAAATATAAGTTCATAGCGACATTCTTCCATTAGGATTAGAATATAACTATCTTATTGCATGCCACTCCTTTTAGTTAAATGAAGTTAATATGAAAATATACATTTACTAAGATTAAGAAATAACAACTATACAAATGCTTCCCATTTTAGTTCAATTTTTGCAATCATAAGAGATTCTTTTATTAGGGTTATAATTATGGATAAATAGTTGAGTTCACCCAATTATCGAGTTAATTTGGTAAGGGTTATTTGTTAAGATTAAAACATAAATAACTCAACAAATTCATCCAATATAGTGAAGTATAATTAACATGGTGATACTCATTAACTAAGATAAAGAGGTAAATACCTATATGAGGTTCAACCTTTAAATTTCAACCTAGAATTTATAACATTAATTCTAACTTTGTCTCCCATTCACATTCGTTCAAATTACCAACTTATATCAAGCTAAAATAATAAAGGCATCCTAAAGAGATTCTTTCCACCATTATTTCCTTTGATTAACATAAACCAAGTTCTTTTCCATAATCATACTTACAATGTTTTATGAACCTGATTCCTACATTTATCAAGATGAATAATTTTATGCACCTTGATTAAACCGCATTTAATTCCCATTATACACATACAAGATACAACCATACATGATAACTTAAAGCATGAAACAAAGGAAGCTAAAACATCGCAAAACACAGATATGATCTCGGAGTTCACCCCTAAGGGGCTACACCTCTGGGTCTGCTCAACTGCAAGACCCCTCTGGCATTTAATATAGTTAGGAACTTACATAATCACATGACTTTTACATCTTTGCCACTTAGGCGAACACAACCAATATACAATAGACACCTCGGTCAGAATTTACATAATGATCCCTTTTGAAGCGGATCCAACTGAACACTTCAAGCAATTACAAGTTCAAATGACGGACGCTACTCTATCTCGGGACGTAACCGGCCATGACCAACACAAGTAAACAGATGACAGAGTCCAAACAATCATAGCAAAGTCTTGCCAGTACTTAACACAAGCAAAAACATAAAATAAACTTGCCATCCTTTCCATTATCTATTTCACATCATCGGGGGAGAAATAACTAAACTATTTATTTTACTAAAAGGAGGTATCATTTTCTTCCAAACCTCAATCGACACATTAGTAAGTTTCGAATGATCTTGCTAGCATATTATTTGAGTTTTCAAAATTTCCATGACGAACTCAAAATACTTTAACATTCTTGATTCCTATTTCTAAATTCACAGAATGCTCAGATAGAATCACTATGTGTTTCCTGAATACTGTATTATTATTATTTTTTTTAAATCTCTAATTATAAAATACTATTCAACATATAATTATATATAAATCTCTTTAAAAATATATATATATTAATAGCATGGTCCAATAATGAACGATTTCAAAATTAATTATTTATTGATACAAAAATTAACCTTCACGTTAAATACATGCATCATTAAAACAAATTAATTATTAACAAAAAAATACCATATTAAAAAAAACACTGTCATTAAAATCAATTTTCTTTTTTTTTTTTTTTATTATTTTTTTTTGATAAAAAAAAAATAAAACACAAACAAAAAAAACTAAAAATAAAATTAAAAAAAAAGGAGTGGACATTGGGGGGCCCACCTTCCAACACGGAAGAGGCGGGAACCCCAGCTCCCTCGCTGCCGAATAGGCACAGGGATTTCCCCCTGCGGGCCGCCGTGGACGCAAGGTTTCCCTGCGGACACTGTGGTCACAGGTTTTAGCCTACGGCCACAGTGCACGCAGGGATCCCTGCGGCCCACTTAGTGGTTGCGGTCCCTGCAGCCTGTGGGGAGGAGGGCGCAGGTAGAGCCCTCGGCTCCTCCGCCTTCCAACCCTAGCCGCTAATTTATATTTATTTTTTTGATTAATTTTTTTTTTTTATATACATTTTTTTTTATAAACATATGGAAGATTCACAGTTTAAGACTAAGACCAATTTTTTTGAATGAGGATACTGAAAGAAAAAGCTTACACAGTCACAGCCATAGCCATTTTTTATTTTTTTCTCTTCTTTTTATCCTTTCTTATTTTTTTTCCAGAATATTTAAGCAATAGATTGGGGAAGATTTTTCTTCTTTCAAAAAGTCCAAGAAACCATGACAAATCTTAAATCCAAGAACAACCAAGCTTTCAACAAAACTGAAAACTAAATCTTAAGAACACTCATGGGTAGTATCATTTCTATTTTTCCAGCATTTCATGGAGAACATTCAAACACAAATTTGTTTTTTTTTTTTTTTAATTCAACAATAAATAAAAGGGTAGGTTGGAATCCTACCTCATATTGCATTCCGGGCAAGACTTGAAGGAGAGCTCCACCTGCAACTCCAAGCAAGAGAACTCCATTTTCTCCAACATTTTCCCACCTCCATTTCCAAAAAGATCCCAAAAAGAGAACCCCCCAAAAACATTTCAAAAACTAGGTTAAAATGAGAAACCCCATTTTTTACCTAATTTTCAATTTCGAATTTAGGCATTTATTTTTTTTAAATAAAAGAAAAATGCAAAATGGAAATCATTCCTTTCCATTATTCAATACCTCTTATTCGATTTTCTAATTAAAATTAAAATGCCTCTATTTCTTATTTAATTTTAATTTTAATTTCTCCATATTACTTTAGCCAACATTTTATATTTTGAACTATTAACAAGGGTAAGGTATTTAATTCAATTTAAATTTCCAAAAAATCAATCCTTTATACTATATCAGCTTTACAAGTAAAAAGAAAATAATTTCTTTTAAATAATAAAATTTACCCTTTTTCTTCCAAAATGCAAAAATGATTAATTTATTTCTATTTCCCAAAGACTTTAAATCTTTCCTTTCTAAAACGCATAACTCATTGAATTTCGTTATTTTTTAAAATTAACTATTAAATTGACTCGCTATAACATAATAAAGCGACCTTTTTAATAAATGACTAATCTCATGAAAGAAACCTATTTATTCTAATTTTCTCAACTACTAATGCATAAATGAACGCATTATTTCAATTTAAATGTTTTAAGCTTGCTACAATTATAATCATAGCGATCTCTTTAAATTAACAATTATTCATATAAAAGAAACTACCTATTTTAAATTTCTAAATTACTAATGCGTACATCTACTCATTAACTTGAATTAAATACTTAGGATAACAAACTCCACTTACTCCGCGCAAGGCATGCAAATCGAGGAAGTCCACCAAATCACATGACATGCAATCCAACAAAAAGAAAGCCCCACGAACCACACATGATGCTCACCTGACCATGGCTAAGGAAAGACAAGAGTTTTATGACCCCCAAATCCGAATTCTGAGGATGGAGGAGGTTTACTCAAACTTGTGAATCCTGAAGGTGATGAACCTTGCCCTAGGCTGTGTTGTACCTGCAATCTCCTGCACCCATGAATCACGCAAGCATACATATACATATACATATTCAATGAAGGCGTTAGCTCGAGATTTATCACAAGAGTTAGGAAACAATTACATTTACACAAGAATCGATGCAAAAGCACAATAATAGGTATGCATGATTATTTATATTATCTAAACTACACATTGCATCACGGTTAACCTACCATTCAAGAATGCCACATGGAAGTCAACCAAGGTCAAACGGGTTTTACAAGTCTGACTAGGGTAGGGGCATTACACTATTGATGAGTTTACTAGATATATTGATCAATGAACTGATTAGATTGATCAGATGACTGAGTTGATTGATTTGTTTACTGATTTGATTTCTCTGTTCCAAAAAGTTGATTGAGAGTTGAAAAAGGTTATTGAGGAGTTAACTAAGTTAACTAGGGAGATGACTGAATAGATTGCTCAGTTGACTGAATTGATTGCCTAGTTAGCCTAAAAGTCAGTGGGAGCGAGAATTTCAACATGTGCTATAGGAATTTGAAATGAAATTCACATTTTATTTGCATTTAATTTGAATTTGGATTTTTGAAAGGTGAAATGCACATGTGATTTATTGAAATTTGATGAAATTGAAGTTTGGGAGGGGGAAGGGAATTTGAATTTTGAATTGGAGGAATAAGTTAGTTAATTAAATAATTTTAATAAATTACTTAATTATTTAGAAATTGAATTTTAATTAAATAATGAAGATTATTCAATTAAAGGATTTATCGTAATTAATTAGATAATAAATATTTAATTAATTTAAAGAAGTGGTTTAAATGATGAATTGATCAAAAGAGATAGAAATAGAATAATTAGTAATTTTGGAGAAACATGATGATTAGAATTAATTTAGAAGAATAATAATTAGTTTTAATTAAATAATTAAATATTTTTTAATTAATAAGATGAATAATTAGTATGTCATTGATGAGATATTTTTAGGTGTCTACATTTGCCCCTATTTGAGACAATGTTGGAACAACGTTGTTTCAAAGAAAATCAAAATAATCATGCCCTAGTATGCCCTGGTAATGTTTAGGGTATAAATATGCCCCCTCCAAAAATTCGTCGAAAAATTATGGAATTGAGACCAATTTAACGGTACAATGCTAGTGAGGAATCATTTTCAATTTCATGTGATTTCGAGTCTGTTTGACTAACCTACAAGTGCGTTTAAAATTTAGGGGGACCATGATTGTCAAAGAGAGAAAAACCCTAATATTGAGCTATAAATAGAAATTTCACCCTTTCATTAGCTCATTTTCTTTCCTTTGATTTCATTGAGTTTTGTGTGATTTTTGAGCTTTTTTGCGTCCTTTCAAGCCCTATGGCTGGCTATAGAGCAGGACTACATTTATCTGAGCGAGTATGTTCATACCAAAGACTACCTAGCATTGGAGACATGGTACATGTTCAAAAATTTTGCCCATTTTTTCTTGATTTTGTCCAATTTTTTCAAATTTTTCTCAAGGCCCAAAATTTTAAGTGTTTTACATTCGGTGTTTGATTATGTTGCATACGTTCCTATTGTTGCGCATTAGTGGTATTTGTCTTGCAAGCATCTAATTGCTATGCATGCATGCTAAGTGTGTTGCATCTGACTGAATTTTTTTGCATTAATGAATAATGTGTCGCATGTGTGATAGATGTCTCACATAAGTTCTTAATGCATTGCATAAGTGTTAATTATCTCGCATTCATTGAAAATTTTTATTTTTTAATATGCATGCTATAAAAATTTGTCATTTGACTATAATATCTGACATTGTCATCATTTTTATCTATAGGAGACACTTGGCATGCTTGGATGCAAGCAGAAGAGGCCTAGTGGACTTGATCTTTGTGGTGGGTTACCTCCTGAGGATATCGCTCTTATCAAACATCTTGGGTTATATCATGCTTTACATCTTCCTAGGGTTATGACCAATAGGGCCTTGAACACTACTTTGGTCGAGTGATGACACTCAAAGACATGTTCATTTCATCTTCCCACTAGTGAGGCATCAATCACATTAGAGAATGTCTAGTGTATCTTGCATATTTCGATTCATGGTGAGCGAGTAGTCTATGATCACAGGGCCGATATTAGAGGAGTTTGTGAGCTCTTTGAGTGTGAGGAGTAGGATATTCCCTTGACAGGATGATATGAGATTTCATGGAGTCGGCTAGAGGACACTTATGATGACTTAACCATTGTAATTTTGAGTCTTATTGGAGGTCTTCTAATACCTGACAAGAGATGCCATGGATTCCCAGTCAAATGGGGTAGGGTTATCTATGGGATGATCATTGAGAGATGGATCTATGCATGGGTTCCTTGCTTTCTTGCCATGCTATTCTACTAGATGCATGGGATTGTCTACTTGACATATAGATCTATCAGTTGCAGTGTCACTTTACTTTAGGTCTAGGCTTGGGAGCACATTTCTATCTTCTGGCCACTTTTTCACATAGATCTTCAAGAAGAGGAGTGATACGCATTCATATATACTCCAAGGATCAAGCATAGGGGTTCGAGGAACATTATGTATTGGAGACACTAGATTGATGTTCTATAGCATTTTATTTGGAGACCTTTTTTGGATTGCCTTGGTTGGGCAGTTGATGCTTACGACTTGCCATTTTTCCAACAACAAAGGTATCTTATTGGGAGGATGGTTGACACACAAACGATTATTAAGTTACACCTCCTAGGGAAGGTTTTCAGGTAGTTTGGAGAAATTCATGGAGTGCCTGATGTGACTGCATATTTTTCTCGAGTAGCTTGCCAGTTTTCTAAATGGGGTGCGTGTATATAACCTCATGTGGCGGTTGTTGAGTTTGACTCTCTTAGAGCATTTCAGTGAGGTTGGGTTGCAAGAGTAGTAGATCTAGGCACACCACCCCGGTATGATGCATGGTAGTTGAGGCATAGACCTATCATGTTGACATATCCGATTGTGTCAGTTTCTCCTCAGTAGATATGATATCAAAGACCGTGGAGGTGAGACGATGGGGGATACAAAGAGGATGGAGGAGGTGGTAGAGATGGTGGTAGGAGAGTTATAGTACCCCTTCCTGATCAGACTCTTTCAGTCTTATGTTTGACTTCATTTGACTATTCAGTGGATACATTACGGCTATACTTTATTCAGACCTTATGCAAGGTTATTTCATGCTTTAACTAGATTTGTGGTGTATGCTTTCATGCAGTATTTCAGTACTTTTGATTAATATCATTTTTATGGATTATTGTCAGGGACTGACACTTTTACTTTATATGTGTGATATGTTATTTATATGTTGCTTGTTTGCAAGTGTATGGGATGCGAGGGGATGATTTTCATTCACTCACTTCGGTGAGATAGGGAATGTCATGATTCTCCTTCATCGGTGTGCGTGTCATGCCTGTTTATATATTTGTCTTTATGCATGTGTGGTTTGTTGATGCAAGACATTGTAGGTACAAGTACCGGGTAGGTACGGGGTATCGACTCACCCTAGTTTCACAGGTCTGAGCGTACCTTATTTGTCTGATGGGAGTGGAGGAGATAGTTGTTGGACCCTAACTTGACCCGCAGTTACACTTGTGTGAGTGTTGTCAGTCGGTCATCTTTCCCGTTTGACTGGTATGCGAGTCAGAGTGCTTTGGTATTATCATTTTGTGAGTCATCGTTTGATCATTCCTCATTTTGCGTACTTATGTTTATTTGAATAGTTATTTAATTGAGTGAATGATGTTTTAGTGATGGCGTAATTAGTTAATTATTATGCTCTTGAGTTTATTGATTTAATTAAATAAATGAAGTTGCTAGAATTAAATAGTTAAATTTGCTTATTTTATTGTGTTTAAGTTGTATTAAATATTGTGAACAGAAATAAGTAAATGCCTTGCCATTTAAATTTTAAATGCTTATGTTGAAATAAACTATCATGGGAAATAGAAAGTAAATAAATAAAGGCATTTCCCTTTTTACCTTTTGATTAGTTTTAGATTTTATTTTGTTGAAAAGAATTGTTTATGGAAAAGGTAAATCTGATTTCCTTTACTTTTTAAAATAGTTTATTCTGATTAGTGGAGAAAACTTTTCAAAAAGTTTAGGTTGAAAATATATTTTCCCATATATTCCTAGAAGTTCACGGGAAGAGGAGAGGCAGATTTTTTAATGCAAAAATTGGAAAACCATTTGGAAGGAGGAACCTGGAGTTGAAAATTGTATGCAAGGTTGGAACTCTTCCACAAATTTGCTTCCTGGATTGCTTTGCAGGTTGGATAGTTTTCTTCTTTATTTGCAATTAAAAATTTGAATGTTTTAGTTTTCTTCTTCTATGTTTGTTCAAAATTGTGAAACCTTATTGAAGATTCTTGTTGGATGTTGGATTTGAAGATAAGAGTAGTTGTTATTGTATTTTGTTGAATTCAAATCAAATGTGTGTATGTTGAAAGGAAATGGTTCAATTTTCTATTTGTTGTGTGTTGTATGTTCTTGCAAATTTAGTTCTTGGATTATTTCCTCTATTTTGTGACGAAAGGAATAGATTTGGTTTTTTGTGTGATTACCAGTTTCTATTTACCCAAGAATTGGGGTTTATGTTGGCAAAGATTGTTAAATTGCCTCTTGCATGATGCAAGGATTCTTCCTGTGTGAGAAGAGATGAAGAAATTAATCAAATCCCTCTTATCTCTCTTAAATTCTTCTGATTTTGCCCAAGATCTTCATATATTTGGGGCTTTTGTGTTTTATTAAATTGCAAGATTTCCTTATAAATTTATTATCATTGCAAATTTGAATTTCGATGCACAGGGTTTTTACTAGTGAATGAGAGGAGGGAATGATGGTTTAATTTTAAAATTAAATTCAAAAAAATAATAATAATAAACTACCCCGCATGGCGAGCTAATCCCACCACGTGGGACGGTAGTGTCTTGCTACCGTAGGTAGCAGCACTGTCGGTTGGTAGTGACTTCTACGCGGGTAGTAGCGCCGTCGGTCGGTAGTGACTGCTACGCGGGTAGCAGCACTGTCGGTTGGTAGTGATTGCTACGTGGGTAGCAGCACTATCGGTCGGTAGTGACTGCTATGCCAATAGCAGGACTGCCGATGGTAGTGCCTGCTACCAATTGGTAGCAGCACTACCCGCGGATAGGGCTTTGCCCACCGCTTCCCTTATTCCCCCTTCGCGGATGTTTAATACGTGTTCGTTGTTTATTTTTTTAAATGCGATGCAATTTAATTGTTAGTTTTTAATGTTAGTTATTTAAATATATATTTAGATATATACATTTATTTTATTTTCTTGTCAATTCAAGGCTTTGGTTATTAAATCAAATTGATAAATTTAGATTTAATTTTGGTAATAGATAACATGTTTTATATAATTCATATTTTATTTGTTAAATAGTTAATATGGATTTTATTATTTTGTTGGAATGTTGTTTTGTAAATATATAGAATCGAATGTCGTTTTTGAATGATGTATTAAATGTAGGGTGTTTTATTTATCTTCAATCAATGTATTTGCAAGTGTTTGTGATGCTGATTTTCTCAAAGATTATCTGAGATCGGACTTAAGTGGAATTAGCTTTTCTTGCAAAGAGTTATTTGGTTGTTATTTCTCATCTTGTTAGTCGTCATGATGTGGCGTATTTTGTATCTCTTGACCAAGTGATGTATGATGACCTCGTTGTCTTAACCATGTAGTGTTCTTCCTTATGGTTAACTAAGAGTTAGTATGTCCTTGTTTTGGCCACTTGTGTTTGGATAGTGGTATTATGGTTGTCTGCTTCACCATAGGGTCCTCGTAGAGTGACCATGTTTGTTTAGTGTCCTATGAGAGAGTGGCTTTCGATTGGGGGTTGCACCCAAAGTGGTTGGTAGGATAACCCCTCAAAAGTCAGATAATAAGTGATAATCTAATAATTGATTAGGGGGTGGATAGATTTAACATTATATAAGATATTGTACCCCATGCATGGTTGAGTTCTCGTATAGGGTCAAGATGTAGTGGGAAGGCCTGGAATGGCAAACTGACCACCTTGTCTTCTCGAAGGGTTGGTAGGGTCCACATGAGACTTAGATGGAACTGGAGGTTCGAGAAAGGTTACCAAGAGAACTGAGGATGGGGGTCGAGACCTATGGAGGCCTACCTAGAGTAACCATCATAATCTATGCGATGACACTCTCTCTTTAGGGTCACTTGAGTATTGTGATGTCGAGGAACCTGTAATATTGTGGAGTCATATTGTACTGTCAGGGAGTCATTTTGTTCTGTCGTCCATGTCTTGCTTATGCTTTCTTGATGGTCCTCTACTATCTCCTAACATAGTGGGGTGATTCCATTTTGGGATTACATGGTTGGGTTGTAGTGCCACTTCCCATCAGATGTTCTTGTTTGTACCTTCAGTAAGGATTGTCTTCGCAGGTCTTCCTATGGTTTGTGACTCATGCTCTATCTCATGTTGGAGATTATTATTCTTTGGAGACCTATGTGGTCAATTGTATCAATAAATTTATGTAACTATGTATTTGGTAAAGATGTTAACTTTATATGTATTATTGGAAGCCATGTATTTTATGATCAATGTAATCCTAGTTTTGGATGTTATTTATCAGCTAGCTATATGATTTCGGTAAATGCTTAATTTAAGAGAAAATTATATTGTATCTTTTCTATCTTTCAATGGTGCAGTCTATTATTGTTTATGGTTTATTATGTTCATTGAGTAATGATGGATAATTGGATTAATCGTAATTGTGGAATTTAACTTTTAATTTAATTCTTTGTTGGTAACCCTTTAGGAATTCTGGTGTTAGTCTTCCACTTGTGTTATTACTGTGCAATGTAGTAATTAATGCACTTAATGTGATTTATATATTTTTTTTAAATCATTTCACCCTTAGTTGTTGGTTTTCCTTTGGGGTTCTTGGTGGGGCATTACATTTGGTATTAGAGCCAATTTTCAACACTGGGTACTCTGGTTTTTATAGATCCCATTCAGCTTGACCTTTTGTGTAGGTCTTAGTGTTTGAGTATCCCTTGGTATTATCCTTGCCATAGATCAGAACTTTTTTCAATTGTGTAGTGTTAGATCATGGCTAGGAGAGCCAAGGGTAGTGGCCATGTTGGTGGCCACAATAGAGGCAGAGGTGGGGGACGAGGTTGAGGTTATGACCATCATAGTCCTTCACCACCACCCACTCATGCGAGTTTGTATTAGGATCAGTCTGTTCATCAAGATGAGAAACATGCAGGAGATCAGGTTCTTGAAAGGGAAGAGTTGCGATAGATGTTTCAGGAGGTTCTAGCCAAACTAGGCCCCAGACTTGAGGCTGATCAGCCCATCCATGCCCAGGTAGAGGAGTAGCATAAGCAAATTTTGGAGGAGAGAGAGAGAGAGAGATCCTAGAAGGAGAGAGGTTTAGACTAGGACTCAGGTACCTTGGGACACATGAGGGACTTGATGAGGTCCCATCCTCCTTTCTTTGATGGTAAAGGTACCGGTCTTGAGGTAGAGACCTGACTTATCAGTTTAGATCAGTGTTTCACCATGTATCCATATGGTAGAAACACCAAGGTGAGATGCACTATCATGCATCTTAAGAGTTTTGCATCTATCTGGTGGCAATTAGAGGAGGAGAGGATCGGTGTGAGCATTAACACTGTATCATGGGAGATTTTTCCGGAGAGGTTCAGGGCACGATTTCTCTCACACCAGTGGAGGCAGTCACGGGTAGATGAGTTCTATGCTTTGTGCCAATTTGGTTCGTCAGTAGATCAGTTTGAGCACAGGTTCTATGAGCTCAAATAGTATGCTGGTATTGGCAATAATGAGGTGATGCTAGTTCAACACTTCTTGAGGGGTCTTAATGACCGCATCAGTGGAGGAGTGAGAGTGTTTGATCCTACTTCAGTAGAGGTAGTCATGGTGAAAGCCAGGCTCGTGGAGAATAGTCGTAGTTGTTCTCATGGCGGTCAGTCTAGAGTGTAGGTCAGGAGTGTGCCTTTCAGTGGGTCCAAAGCTAGAGGGAATCAGTACTAGACTACTACACCTTTTAGAGCTTCTTAGGCACCCACTAAGGGTGGGTAGCAACAGAGTTTTCAGCCGTCGAGGCTGAAATAGTTTCAGGGCCAGCAGGGTGGCAACTCTTAGCATAGGATGGGTAGGAAGTGGCAAAGGAGAAGGCAGATTTCCCTAGGGCACTCCTCTCAAGGTGCATCTCAGGCCCCTAGTAGGGGAAGCTTCCAGCAGTCGTGTGATTTGCCTGGAGGTAGAGGACCTGGTAGGGGACCTTTCTTCTCCTGTGGTCAGTTTGGCCACATAGCTGCTCAGTGCCCTCAACATTCTCACCAGATGGGTAGCCAAAGGCCAACAGCATCAGAGCTGACAGTGGGGGATGCAGGTAGATCCCATAGAGTATTTGCAGTGGTTGATGACTACCAAACTGAGCATTAGGGTACAGTGATCGAGACTGTAGGTGTTTTGTGCGGTATTCCTATCTCTGTAATTTTTGACTCTGGTGCTTCAGATTCTTTCATTTCTTCATCCATTGTGGAGCAATGGGGCCTTGCATCTGCTAAGTATGTGGATAGGTGGCAAGTAGAGTTGGCTACCAGTGTGCATGTGTCCATCGATGCCTTCATTCCCAATTGTGAGTTGGACCTAGGACCCTTTGTTACTTCAGTTGACCTTCGAGTCATTCCTTTGGGGTCTTATGGAGTTGTGTTGGGGATGGATTGGCTATCATCTCATAGTGCTCATGTATACTATCATCAAAAGACAATATAGTGTTTAGATGACCATGACAAGAAAGTGGGGATCGTTGGAGTTCAGAGATCGATATCCTTACGTATGATTTCTGCTATGCAACTTAAGCAGTGTATGCATCAAGGGTGTCAGCTTTTTGCAATTGCTCTTGAGGATGTGGATGAGGAAGAGAGTTGAGAAATATCTCTTGATGGTCACCCTATTCTTTGAGAGTATGCTGATGTGTTTCCTTTGGGTATTCTTGATATGCCTCCAAAGCGAGACATATACTTTTGCATTGACTTGGTTCCTGGTGCAAAACCTATTTTGAGAGCTCCATATCGGATGACTACTTAGGATTTGAGTGAGTTGAAGTTGCAAATGGAGGAATTATTGGCCAAGGGGTTCATTCATCCTACTGTTTCTCCTTGGGGTGGGCCTATTATCTTCATTAAGAAGAAGGATGGTTCTCTTCGGTTATGCATTGATTATTGATAGCTAAATAAGGTAACCATAAGGAATCGATATCCATTGCCTCAGATAGATGATCTTTTTGATCAGGTAAAGGGAGCCAAGGTGTTCTCTAAGATTGATCTAAAATCTAGGTATCATCAGTTGCACATTCATGATGCAGACATTCATAGAATGATGTTTCATACCCGTTATGGTCATTATGAGTTCACAGTGGTGCCATTTGGGTTGACGAACACGCCTTCAGTTTTCATGAGCCTCATGAATGGGGTTTTTTGCACCTACCTTGATCATTTTTTCCTTGTGTTCTTGGATGAAATATTGATTTATTTTAGATCTATGGAAGAGAATAAGGGCCACTTGCGACAGGTATTGCAGTGCTTGAGGGAGAATCAGCTTTATGCCAACTTAGCAAAGTGTGATTTCTTCTAGTCAGAGGTGAACTATCTTGGTCATATAGTTTCGGGAGAAGGTGTATCTGTAGATCCTTTGAAGATCCAAGCCATTGTAGATTGGCCAGTGGCGACCAATATTTTAGAGGTTCAAAGTTTTATGGATTTGGTCGGATATTACCGTTGCTTTGTTCAAAGTTTTTTCTCGAATAGGTCACCCAATCACTTCTCTTCAGAGGAAAGGGAAGAAGTTTGTTTTGTCAGAGCAATGTGAGTCATCTTTTCATACCTTGAAGTAACTCCTTGTTAGTGCTCTGATTTTAGTAATTCCTGATCCATCTAGAGACTTTATGGTATGCACAGATGCCTCTCTAGAAGGTATAGGTGCAGTGCTTATGCAGGATGGATGTGTGGTTGCCTATGAGTCTCACAAACTAAAGGACCACGAGTTAAACTATCCAGTTAATGACTTGGAGTTGGTAGGTGTAGTGCATGCATTGGTCAGATGGCATCATTTTCTGTTGGGGCATTGATTTGAGCTCCATAGTGATCACCGTAGTTTGCAGTATATTTTCACACAGACGAACTTGAATGCTCGACAGTGAAGATGGATGGAATTCTTCTGCGAGTATGATTTTGAGGTTTGATATATTCAAAGGAAATAGAATTTAGTGGTAGATGCTTTGAGTCATAGGAAGCATGAGGTTGCAACATTGCCCCTTAGAGTGGACTTGAGAGAGAGAATCTTGGAGTTCTTCCTCAGGACACCTAGTATCAGGATGTTAGAGTCATGACAAAGTCTAGAGGGCCATTAGAGGGTAGATATTCTAGATATAGTCTTGAGGTAGATGGTCTTCTTCAACATCTTGGATGGATCTATGTACCTCCTTTGGAGGGTCTTCACATTTTGATTATGACTAACGCCCATTCTGCACCTTATTCGGCACACCCTGGTGTCAAGAAGATGCACATAGATCTTAGACAGAAATATCATTGAGTCGGTATGAAACGTGACATTGTTGATTTTGTTTTGAAGTGCTTAGAATGTCAGCGGGTGAAGGCGGAGCATTAGAACCCTATAGGGCTTTTACAACCTAATTTGGTACCGGATTGGAAATGGGATATCATTTCAATGGATTTCATAGTGGGGTTTCCTATTTCTTCACGTCGTCATGATGTCATCATGGTCATTGTTGATAGACTGACCAAAGTTGCTCATTTTGTTCCTATTCGATCTTCTTATACAACAATAGTGGTGGCACAAGTCTTCTTGGAAGATGTGAAGAGGTTGCATGGGATTCCAAGGCAGATCATTTCTAATAGAGATCATGTCTTTACTTCAGCATTGTGGACCTCACTTCAGCATGCTTTGGGGACCCAGTTGAACTTTAGTTCAGCTTATCACCCAGAGACCGACAGTCAGACTGAGCGTGTGAATCAAGTCTTGGATGACATGCTTCACATGTATGTTATGGACCAGCAGTCACGTTGGGAGGAATATCTTTGCCTTGTGGAGTTTGCTTATAATAATGGATATCACAGCTCTATAGGCATGTCTCCCTTCTAGGCATTGTATGGTTGTCCTTATCATACTCCTTTGAGTTAGGATCAGTTAGAGGATAGGGTGCTTTTAGGACCAGATATGCTTCAAGAGATGGAGTAGTAGGTTGAGCAGATTTGTGGGCATTTCGTTACTACTTAGGATAGGCAGAAGAAGTATGCAAATGCTCATAGAGTAGATCATCAGTTTTCTATTGGCAACCATGTGTTCTTGAGAGTGCATCTATAGAAGAGTTTGATCCGTTATGGAAAGAGTTCTAAGTTGGTGCCTCATTTTGTTGGCCCTTTTGAGATCTTTGAGAGGATAGGATATGTTGCCTACCGTCTTGCCTTGCCACTGAGTCTATCCTGCATCCACGATGTTTTTCATGTTTTTGTTCTTCGACCTTATCATCCTGATGTGATTCATGTTCAGGATTGGAAATCTTTGCAGGTCGAGGATAGGCAACTTTCCATGGAGCCTGTGTGTATTCTTCAGCGTCAAGATTTGACCCTCAGGGGTCGTACCATCGACCAGGTAAGGTTCCTATGGGACCCAAATGATGAGACCTCAGCGACATGGGAGGATGCAGCGAAGATGAGAGAGCTTTATTCTTATATGTTTTAGTCTTCCAAGAGTAATCCTAGTTTTGGGGGGGAGGATGTAGTACCCCTTCCTGATCAGACTCTTTTGGTCTTATGTTTGACTTCAGTTGGCTATTCAGTGGATACATTTATGCTATACTTTAGTCAGACCTTATGCGAGGTTATTTCATGCTTTAACTGGATATGTGGTGTATGCTTTCATGCAGTATTTTAGTACTTTTGATTAATGTTATTTTTATGGATTATTGTCATGGGCTAACACTTTTACTTTATATGTGCGATGTGTTATTTATATGTTGTGTGTTTGCAAGTGTATGGAATGTGAGGGGATGATTTTGCGAGGGGATGATTTTCCTTTAATCACTCCGGTGAGATAGGGAACGTCATGACTCTCCTTCATTAGTGTGCATGTCGTGTCTATTTATATATTTGTCTATATGCATGTGTGGTTCGTTGATGCAGGACATTGCTAGTACAAGTATCGGGTAGGTACAAAGTATCGACTCCAACTATTTTCAAAGGTCTAAGCATACCTTATTTGTCCGATGGGAGTGGAGGAGATAGTTGTTGGACCCTAACTTGACCCGCAGTTACACTCGTGTGAGTGTTGTCAGTAGGTCATCTTTTCCGTTTGACCGGTATGCGAGTCAGAGTGCTTTGGTATTGTCATTTTGCGAGTCGTCTTTTGATCATTCCTCATTTTGTGTGCTTCTATTTATTTCAATAGTTATTTAATTGAGAGAACGATGTTATTATGATGGTATAATTAGTTAATTATTATTCTCTTGAGTTTATCGATTTAATTAAATAAATAAAGTTGCTAGAATTAAATAGTTAAATTTGCTTATTTTATTGTGTTTAAGTTGTATTAAATATTGTGGAAAGAAATAAGTAAATGCCTTGCCATTTAAATTTTAAATGCTTATGTTGAAATAAAGTATCATGGGAAATAGAAAATAAATAAATAAAGGCATTTCCCTTTTTACCTTTTGATTAGTTTTAGATTTTCTTTTGTTGAAAAGAATTGTTTATGGAAAAGGTAAATCTGATTTCCTTTACTTTTTAAAATAGTTTATTCTGATTAGTGGAGAAAAATTTTCAACCTAAAAGTTTAGGTTGAAAATATTTTTTCCCATATATTCCTGGAAGTTCACGGGAAGAGGAGAGGCAGATTTTCAAATGCAAAAATTGGAAAACCATTTGGAAGGAGGAACCTAGAGTTGAAATTTGTATGCAATGTTGAAACTCTTCCACAAATTTTCTTCCTGGATTACTTTGCTGGTTGGATTGTTTTCTTCTTGTTTTGAAATTAAAAATTTGAATGTTTGAATTTTCTTCCTGTGGGTTTGTTCAAAATTGTGAAACCTTATTGAAGATTCTTGTTGGATGTTGGATTTGAAGAAAAGAGTAGTTGTTATTGTATTTTGTTGAATTCAAATCAAATGTGTCATGTTGAAAGGAAATGGTTCAATTTTCTATTTGTTGTGTGTTGTATGTTCTTGCAAATTTAATTCTTGGATTATTTCCTCTATTTTGTGAAGAAAGGAATACATTTGGTTTTCTATGTGATTACCAGTTTCTATTTGCCCAAGAATTGGGGTTTATGTTGGCAAAGATTGTTAAATTGCCTCTTGCATGATGCAAGGATTCTTCCTGTGTGAGAAGAGATGAAGAAATTAATCAAATCCCTTTTATCTCTCTTAAATTCTTCTGATTTTCCCCAAGATCTTTATATGTTTGGGGCTTTTGTGTTTTATTAAATTGCAAGACTTATAAAATTATTATCATTGCAAATTTGAATTTTTGTGCACTAGGTTTTTGCTAGTGAATGAGAGCAGGGAATGATGGTTTAATTTTAAAATTAAATTCAAAAAAATAATAATAATAAACTAGCCCACGTGGCAAGATAATCCCACCACGTGGGATGGTAGTGTCTTGCTACCGCAGGTAGCAGCACTACCGGTCGATAGTGACTACTACCGGATGGTAGCAGCACATACTTGGCGGTAGTGCCTGCTACCGGTCAGTAGCAGCACTACCGACAGGTAGTGTCCGCAGACTTCCAACAACAGCACTACCTGTGGGTAGGGCTTTGCCCACCACTTGCCTTATTCCCCCTTCGCGGATGTTTAATACGTGTTCGCTATTTTTTTTTTAAATGCAATGCAATTTAAATGTTAGTTTTTAATGTTATCTATATATATATATATACACATTTATTTTATTTTCTTGTCAATTCAAGGCTTTGGTTATTAAATCAAATTGATAAATTTAGATTTAATTTTGGTAATAGATAATATGTTTTATATAATTTATATTTTATTTGTTAAATAGTTAATATGGATTTTATTATTTTGTTGGAATGTTGTTTTGGAAATATATAGAATCGAATGTCGTTTTTGAATGATGTATTAAATGTAGGGTGTTTTATTTATTTTCAATCAATGTATTTGCAAGTGTTTGTGATGCTAATTTTCTCAAAGATTGTCTAAGATCGGACTTAAGTAGAATTAGCCTTTCTTGCAAAGAGTTATTTGGTTGTTATTTCTCATCTTGTTAGTCGTCCTATTGTGGCATATTTTGTATCTCTTGACCAAGTGATGTATGATGACCTCGTTGTCTTAACCATGTAGTGTTCTTCCTTATGGTTAACCAAGAGTTAGTATGTCCTTGTTTTGGCCACTTGTGTTTGGATAGTGGTGTTATGGTTGTTTTCTTCGCCATAGGGTCCTTCTAGAGTGACCATGTTTGTTTAGTGTCCTATGAGAGAGTGGCTTTTGAGTGGGGGTCACGCCCAAAGTGGTTGGTAGGATAACCCCTCGAAAGTCAGATAATAAGTGATAATCTAATAATTGATTAGGGGGTGGTTAGTTTTAACATTATATAAGATATTGTACCCCATGCAGGGTTGAGTGCTTGTATAGGATCAAGATGTAGTGGGAAGGTCTGGAATGGCAAACTGACCACCTTGTCTTCTTGAAGGGTTGGTAGGGTTTGCATGAGACTTAGATGGAGTTGTAGATTCAGGAAAGGTTACTAGGATAACCCAAGATGGGGGTCAGGACCTATGGAAGCCTACCTAGGGTAACCACAATAAGCTATGTGATGATACTCTCTCTTTAGGGTCACTTGAGTATTGTGATGTCGAGGAACCTGTAATATTGTGGAGTCGTATTGTACTGTCATGGATTCATTTTGTTCTATCATCCATGTCTTGCTTATGCTTGCTTGAGGGTCCTCTGCTATCTCCTAGTACGTTGGGGTGATTTCATTTTGGGATTACATGGTCGGGTTGTTGTGCCACTTCCCATCAGATGTTCTTGTTCATACCTTCATGCAAGGATTGGATTCGTAGGTGTTCCTGTGGTTCGTGACTCATGCTCTATCTCATGTTGGAGATTATTATTCTCTGGAGACCTATATGGTCAATTGTATCAATGAATTTATGTAACCTTGTATTTGATAAAGATGTCAACTTTATATGTATTATTGGAAGCTATGTATTTTATGATCAATATAATCCTAGTTTTAGATGTTCAACTATCTATATGATTTGGGTAAATGCTTAATTTAAGAGAAAATTATATTGTATCTTTTCTATATTTCAATGGTGCAATATGTTATTGTTTATGGTTTATTATGTTGATTGAGTAATGATGGATAATTGGATTAATCGTAATTGTGGAATTTAACTTTTAGTTTAATTCTTCGTTGGTAACCCTTTAGGAATTCTGGTGTTAGTCTTCTGCTTGTGTTATTATTGTGCAATGTAGTAATTAATGCACTTAATTTGATTTATACTTTTAAAAAAATTGAGTTTCCAATTTACGAAGTGCAAGTTACTTGTTTTGTTAAGATATAAAATCCTAGCAAAACTTTCTCTAGAGGGCGTAAATCAAGAGCAAGTTGTTTCCAATTTTCAGCCTTGGTCCTTAATATATATGACCAACCAATGCAAAAGAGGATTTGATTATTTTGTGAGTCTGGTTGTAGGAATATGTAGTCAGCACTGTATGTGTGAGAGTGTAGAACATAATCCATAGACAATGATGAGCCCTCCAAATGCTACTCAAACATCTCCACACCAATGCCAAACTATGACAAATGATGATGTAGAGAAGCAACTAGAGGGTCTAAAGATGCCCTCATAACATCTAAAGAAGATGATGCAACTCCATAGGAGCTAACATCAAAGAGAATGTGAATATCCTCAATGGTATTCTCTAAGTCTGCAAAATTGGACTCATAAAACAAACCAACAGAATTAACTAGCTTAATACATATGCTTATATATGAAGCCTGATAGTCTCTTTAGTTTTAAGTGTCAGCCTAGATGTAGAGTGTATACTGTTGGGACCTTGTGTCATCTCCTAGCATAGGGGGTGGTTCCTTTGGTTCCACATGGTCGAGTGGTTGGTACTTTTAATCAATTGGTCACCCTTAATCATCTAACAAGGAAAATAGATAAGCACTTGTTAATAACTAATTGAAGAATATCAATCAATTTTAATATGTTGAAATAGATCGGGTGCTTATCTATTCTTCCCTTATTTGTGCCCTCTAGGTAAAAGAGAGACCAACACTCTACATAGTTATGATTGGCATTGATTTTCACAATAGATTATTACCCTCAGATCATCGGTGGAAGGATTATGTTCTACACTCTCACACATCAAGCAAAAATCTATGCTTGTACTATGGTGTTATGCAATTATTTGTAAGTATCAATCCTTGCAATACTTCCAAAATACTAATGAACCATACCTATCTTGACATCCTTCTCATGGATCTCTGACTAGATGTCGCACCAATGATCTTTCGGGTTGTTGGAAAATAGATAAGCAAATCCTAGATGTCGCAACATGATACTATTTAATTATGCTTGTTGAACCATTATACGTTTGCCAAGGGTTTTTCACGAGTTGTATATGTTTCAAACTGACAAAATGTGAAGTTGTTTTATGCAGACCTTGCATCGCATGTACATTGTCAATGATGGTCACAGTTTCAAATTAGTCTAGAATACTGTAAGAATTAATTCAAATAATCATTGTATAGATTATGTTCACTTATGATTAAAATTATGAAAGATTCAAGCATTATTGAGGATGATGACGTAGAGAAGAAAAATTCAATAATTATTGTTAATTCATTATTGTACTTATTGTAATTGCGATCTAAGGTAGTCTTTGATGTAATACATGACTTCATGGTGTCTATGCTTGATCCTCTTATTAAATAGAAAAGAATCACAAAATCTTTAATAGGGTAAAGATTTACCAAATAGAATTATGTTGACCAATAATTTGGAAGTAGAGTGACCATTATGAATGTTGAAGGATTTATCCATAATTTGGAAGCCTAGAGCTGCAATAGGATTTCATAAAAGAGGAATGGAAGGAAAATAGGAAATGGGAGTGGGCAAGTACATAATCCCCAATAGTTATAATTTGCTATTCAGTATATTGTAACAATATATTGTGAAAATCTAGTGTTCAACTCAAATTGTAATTCAAACTAAGACATATTTATAGATCATGTAATTTATCAATTACCTCCTTGATACAATATATTATGAATTAATCTATTGTGATCATTATCGATTACCTCCTAGATACAATATATTATGAATTAATCTATTATGATCATTATGGGTAATGAATTAACAATATATTACTAGGACAATTCCAATAGGATTATACTAGTTAATTAAATAGTATAATGGTATAATGGCTTGTTTCTTTTGTGTACTCATTTATTGACTCATTGGATGCATCTCCTCATTGAATTTTGCCAAAAAAAATGCATTTCTAATTAAATTTAAGCAATTTTTTAAGTTGCCAAGTTTTTTGTCGAGTTTTCACCTCGTTTTTTTCCAGGCCTTGGCGAGTTTTATAATAGCATAATTCCATACGACAAGATTATACTTTGATCCATATAACAAAATCAGGATGGTCATTGGAATGAAGTTATATAAGCATAATGATCTATTTCAATGCCAGTAGGGTAATAATCAATGGTCAGCAATACTTCCAATAATTTGGTTGAGTGTATTTAATCTAATCTCATACGTGAAAGATTAATTTCATATTGCTGTTATTATAACTTGACATATATACCAAATTAAAACTGCACTATTTAATATAGGGATATATTAAATAATTTAGTGCTATAAATAAAAGAGATTAATCGCTTTTATTTGGCTCACATCTTACATTCATTCTGCAATTCTTTGAATTATGACCATTCAGATCTAGAAATTATCAGAATCATAGCGCTTTCATAATCCATAGACAATGACGAGCCCTCCAAATGCTGCTCAAACATATCCACACCAATGCCAAACTGTGACAAATGATGATGTAGAGAAGCAACTAGAGGGTCTGAAGATGCCCTCATAACATCTGAAGAAGATGATGCAACTAAGAGGATCCAATCATAAAAATATAGTATTATGTTCTCAGCAATATGTTATAAGGGTGTTCCAACATATATAATTAACAATATGAATAGATTTTAGTTACCTTGCATCGATGATCTGAGGGTAACAATTTTATGCTTACTCATTTGTCACTTTCTTAAGGGTGACCAATATAAGGGTGTATTTATCAATTTTATTCATTTGATACCCTTAAAGCCATAAACCAACAACTAAGGATAATTCAAATAATAACTGACTAAGACATGAGATGCAATTATATTGTTATTAATACTAATACCCTCATAATTAATTGAAGAATTATCTGTGTCATTGGTAGAAATATTGGGGAAGTACAATAATGAATTAACAATATTCAGTCGGTTCATAGTTATTGTTAATTCATTATTGTACTTATTGTAATTGCGATCTAAGGTAGTCTTTGATGTAATACATGACTTCATGGTGTCTATGCTTGATCCTCTTATTAAATAGAAAAGACTCACAAAATCTTTAATAGGGTAAAGATTTACCAAATAGAATTATGTTGACCAATAATTTGGAAGTAGAGTAACCATTATGAATGTTGAAGGATAAATCCATAATTTGGAAGCCTAGAGCTGCAATAGGATTTCATAAAAGAGGAATGGAAGGAAAATAGGAAATGGGAGTGGGGAAGTACATAATCCCCAATAGTTATAATTTGCCACCTCTGCAATCATATATTCATTAAAAAATCACTATATTGTGAATAAATGCCCTCATTGGTCTAATACACGAAACTTATGGATTATAGTGTTAGATAAGTAAGTAATTCTAAGTCTGCAACAACCATCTAAACATATGGTCACTTCTGAGATAGTTGTTGCTAGGTTTTTCACCTCCAAGAGTTAGTTAGTTGTGATTAGACCATCAAGCATAGACACCATGAAGTCATGTATTACATCAAAGAGCAGTTGCAAATATTACTTTAACTACTATGCCGCTTACAAGATCTTCTACTAAGATGTTTCATATATTTTGCGTATAAGATCTTGCATGATTTGTTTCTCTATACCCATAAATAATTATCTGTTTTGACCAATTATTTTTTGCCTCTTTCACTCTACTTCTAAAGATTATCTTATTAGATTATCGATCCAAGGGGGATTACCCGCCCCTTGGATTTTAACTTCCAAGTGTCCCTTATTACTCCCTGACGATTTATAGGGATGATGCCACAGACGTCGTTGATGCAATTTTATTAGGCTTTAAGTGTAGTCATTCAACATGACGACATTACCCGTAAGCGTGACCTAGAGGCACTGTATATACCAAACCTTGTCATAGACAAGGATTGATACTTACAAATAATTGCATAACTGAATTTAGAATTTACTATATTTTTTTCTCAAAAAATGATAGTTTTGCTAGGATTTTATATCTTTTCATTGTGGGGGGGTTCTTAAAGTTATCAATGGCACTATTACTGGAGCTTCTGGACCTGCATTTGCTATGTGACAAGGAAATTTTGGAATGGAGGAGTTTCATGCCTCTTTTTCCTTTACATCATAATTAAAAGAATAGTGATGTCACAAAGCAAATCGTTTGGTAAATCAAATACATATATCAATCAAATGAATAAAATTGATAAATACACCCTTATATTGGTCACCCTTACAAAAGTGACAAATGAGTAAGCACAAAATTATTACCCTCAGATCATCAGTGCAAGGTATCTAATAGGTGAAGAATACAATTCATATTACCTTCTTGATACAATATATTCCAATTATTACACCCATATAATTTAATTAATCAACCTTTCAGAGATGAATCTATTATTCAATTATGTTGGAATTGTGGATCAAAGTATGTGGAATAATAGATATATATGATTAAGAAGATGATGATTGTTATATATTCCAGCATGATTGCACTTTCTTGGTTCATTATTGTTCCCACAGTTTTTACACTCTACATATATGTTTACCCATACAGATGGTATAGATGTTTACATATGAAATGGTAAACACTAACACTGAAGCAAATGATTTGCTTTCATTTGGGTAAAGGCTAACACTACAATACGACTGCTCCAAGAATGCTTGGTTGCCAAGGGTTTTTCACAAAACAGGATCATTTGACAAGGTTCGGTTAATTAATGGTAGAGAGATAAACATATGGCATAGTGATGACATAGATACCTTGCACATATGTTATCACAAGGAAATTAGTGAGGGCCGACATTAATTAACGACACCATTACCCATATTGGAATTAAATATACCGGATATGAATTAATCTATTGCATAACACTATCATATAAATTGGTTGATTACAAGATAAGTAATTTACCCAAGAAGTCGTGATATGAATTAATCTATTGTATAACACTATCATATAAATTGGTTGATTACAAGATAAGTAATGAATCTATGGTAACTCTAAGCTGATCATATATCAAACAATAGATCCTACATAGAGTTATGACCATTGGTTGATATTTGCCTTCTTAGCTTAATTTACAATAGATAATTAATAATATTTAGTGAAAAACTGTAATCTAATCTATGACCATCGGTTGATATAGATTAATTAACGACACCATTACCCATATTGTAATGCCCCGCTAGGAACCCTAAAGAAAACAACACAACTAGGCAACAAAAGGGTGAAATAATTTTTTTTTTGTTAAAGACTAAGTGCACTAACTAAAACCATTGCACGTTTAACAACACAGTGGAAGTCTATCATATGTTTTCCTAAGGGTAACCAACGAAGATTAATTTCGTAGATTATATTAACACCACAGTTAATCCATTTAATTAGATAAATTGAATACTTAAGTTTAAAATTACACATACATCCAAATTTCATAATAAATATATAAAAGTATTCCAATGCATCCAATTTCCATAAACCATTTGAACATAAGATCACAACAATAACATTCATTTTACTAACATAATAATATTACAATATCCATAAATACATGGCTTCCAATAATACCACTGATTACAAAGATACCATATCAAGGTTACATAAAAGTCTAATACAATGACCACAAGGTCTCAACTGAACAATGATCTCAAACAAAAGTTGGTACGTAAACCTCGAACCAAGAAACACCAGTGAAGCCTTTCCTCACCTGAAGACACAATCTAGAACATTTGATGGGAAGTGGCACTATCACTCGACCATGTGATCCCGAAATGGAACCACCCCACCGTGCTAGGAGATAGTAGAAAAACCCTCAAGCAAGCAAAGTAAGACAAGTACGAAAGGACTACAAGGCTCTACAAACATCCATGTGACTCAACTCACAAAACACTAGTGACTCTAAGAAGAGAGTGTCATCGCATAGCTTGATGGTTACCATGGTACAACCTCCATAGGCCTCAGCCCCCATCCTCGGGTTTCTCCTGGTAACCTCTCCCGAGCCTTCGGTTCCAACTAAGTCTCATGCGGACCCTACCAATCCTTTTGTGAAGACAAGGTGGTAAGTTTGCCATTCCAGGCCTTCTTGTAACATTATGAGCCCTGTACAAGCACTCACCTATGCATGAGGTACATTTATCTTAATTAATATTTAATCTACCCACCCCCTAATCAATTATTAGGTTATCACTTTTTAACTAACTCTCGACGGGTTATCCTGTCATCCACTTCGAGCACGGCCCTCGCTCGAAAGCCACTCTCTCTCCTAGGACACTAACAGGAAATGTTTCTCTCTACGAGAACTCTATGGTGAAATAGACAACCATAAACAATCCTGACAAGCACAAGTGAAGGATACACAAATACCAACCCAAGATTGACCATTTGGACAAAAACACACAATGGCTCATATCAAATAGGTTATACAACAACACCTGGTCTAGGAGAAATAATAACATAGGACACAATGACAATTTAACCAAAATACCAATGGAATTTAAGCTTGACTGAAAACACAATATACGCAAGATCCTATTACAAGCAATCTTTCCTTAAAAATGGCCAAAAGCATAAATAACATGCAATTTACGAATTTCCATATAACAAGAATTTACAACTATTTAATACCAAAAACATCCATCTTGTCATTTGTCCAAAAGAATTTAAAATAAAAATAATTCTCCCAATGTATTTTCAACATATTTATAGAAATTAACATTTCAAACTGTAATTAAATAATATTTAACATATTATAATAACTACCAAAAGAAAACATATCTAATATATAAATATATATATAAACACATATATGAATATACATATATTTATTTATATACATATATAACATAACACATAATAAATTTTATTTATCCAACCCCTAGGTACGAAACCCGAAATAGTCATACCGCAGTATGCACAGGGTTTAGAAATTAATTTAAAAAAATTAAAACCACTTTAAAAATTCGTAAAAAGCCCTTATCACGGTAGGCTAAGCTACCATCGGTAGCTAGTACTACCGTCTCTAGTAGCACTACTACCGTAGGTAGCTGCTACCATCGGTAGTACTATGTACTACCGCCGGTAGTGGATGCTACCGTAGGTAGTTTTTTTTTTTTTAATTATTTTTTTTTATATATTTATTTAACAAAATAATAAAAACAATATTTTTCCAACAATTCCATTTTAATAAAATTTTAACAGTAATAATAAAAAACAATATTTTTCCAATAATTCCCTTTTCACAGAATTTAAGTAAAATAATAAAAAACAATATTTTCCCAATAATTCCATTATCATAGAATTTAATCCTTCTTCATATATATATATATATATATATATATATATATATATATATAATTAACCCAAATAAATTTAATGTGTAATTAAATTTATTTTCTTAAGGTAATTAAAACCATTTCTCAGGTAAATACCCTTTCTCACAAATCTTGCAATTTCTATGCATCCTAAAATCTTGACAAATTTTCTATAATAATTTCTCTTAATTTTCTCAAAATTACATACTTCCCATAAATTAGAAATACACATTAGGCATGGATTTTAAAACAAAACTCGAATTCACCAGAAGAGGGTTTGTACATAGCAATAATCCATAAAATGCCATAAATCACAAATACTGAAATATTGCAAATAAATTATACATCTCATCTCCAGTTAAAGCATAATGTCATAAAAATCTGAATAACATATCATGGTAATGTATCCACTAAAAAACAACCAATAATAAAATATGAGTCTAATGAGTTCAAACTAGTAGGGGTACTACATTCTCCCCCCCAAAACTAGGCTTACTCCTGGAAGCCTAAAATAAATAAGAATACAGTTCTCTTATCTTTTCTGCATCCTCCCAAGTCGCCAAGGTCTCATCATTTGGGTCCCATAGGACCCTTACCTGGTCAATGGTATGACCCCTGAGGATCAAATCCTGATGCTGAAGAATGCGCACGGGCTCCATGGAAAGCTGCCCGTCCTCGACCTGCAAAGAGTTCCAATCAAGAACATGTGTCACATCTGGATGATAAGGTCGAAGAATTGAAACATGAAAAACATCGTGGATGCAGGATAGACTCGGTGGCAAGGCAAGATGGTAGGCAGCAGGTCCTATCCTCTCAAGGATCTCAAAAGGTCTAACAAACTGAGGCGCCAACTTAGATCCCTTTCCATAATGGATCGGACTCTTCTGCGGACGCACTCTCAAGAACACACGATCGCCAACAGAAAACTGACGATCTACCCTATGAGCATCTACATACTTCTTCTATCTATCTTGTTCTACTATAAAATGCTCATAATTCCTATCTACCTACTGCTCCATCTCCCAAAGAATAACTAGTCCTATAAGCACCCTATCTCTAACCGATCCCAACTCAAAAGAGTGCAGCAAGAACGTCCATATAATGCCTGAAAGGGGGACATACCTATGGAGCTATGATATCCATTGTTATAAGTAAACTCCACTAGATATATATAGTCCTCCCAACATGACTGTTGGTCCATCACATACATGCGAAGCATGTCCTCTAATACTTGATTCACTCTCTCTGTCTGACCATCTGTCTCTGGATGATAAGCTGAACTAAAATTCAATTGAGTCCGCAAAGCATGTTGTAGTGAGGTCCACAATGCTAAGGTAAAGACATGATCTCTATCAGATATGATCCACATCAAAATCCCATGCAATCTCACTACTTCTTCTAAGAAGACTTGTGCCACCACTGCTATTGTGTAGGAAGCTCAAATAGGAACAAAATGAGCAACCTTAGTCAATTTGTCAACTATGACCATGATGGCATCATGACGACGTGAAGAGATAGGCAAACCAACAATGAAATCCATGGAAATGATATCCCATTTCCAATCCGGTACTAGATTAGGCTACAAAAGCCCTGCTGGGTGCTGATGCTCTGCCTTCACTCACTGACACTCTAAACACTTCGACACAAAATCAGCAATGTCACGTTTCATACCCGCCCAATGATAAATCTGTCTAAGATCTGCGTGCATCTTCTTAACACCTAGATGTGCCGAATAAGGTGCACGATGGGCCTTAGTCATGATCAAAACACAAAGACCCTCCAAAAGAGGTACATAGATCTGTCCATGGTGACGAAGAAGTCCATCTGCCTCAAGGTTATACCCAGAAAATCTACCCTCTAAAGGCCTTCCGGACTCTATCACAACTCTAACATCCTGATACCAAGTATCCTGAGGAAGAACTCCAAGAATTCTCTCTCTCAAGTCTACTCCAAGGGATAATGCTGAAATTTCATGCCGCCTATGACTCAAAGCATCTGCTACTACGTTCTCTTTGCCCTGAATATAACGAACCTCAAAATCATATTCACAGAAGAATTCCATCCATCTTCGCTATCAAACATTCAAGTTTGGTTGTGTGAATATATACTGCAAACTGCGGTGATCACTATGCAATTCAAATTGACACCCTAACAGGAAATGCCACCATCGAACCAAAGCATGAACTACAACTACCAACTCTAAATCATGAACTAGATAGTTCAACTCATGGTTCTTGAGTTTTTGAGACTCATAAGCAACCACATGTCCATCCTACATAAGTACTGCACCTATACCTTCCAAAGAGGCATTTGTGCATACCATAAAATCTCCAGATGGATCAGGGACTGCCAAAATTGGAGCACTGATAAGGAGTTCCTTCAAGGTCTTAAAATCTGCTTCACATTGTTCTGACCAAACAAACTTCTTCCCTTTTCTCTGAAGAGAAGTAATCAGGTGTCGTATCTAGGAAAAGCCTTCAACAAAGCGATGGTAATATTCAGCCAAACCCATAAAAATCCTAACTTCTGAAACGTTGGTCGACATTGGCCAATCAACAATGGCTTGGATCTTTGAAGGATCCATAGATATACCTTCTCCCGAAACCACATGACCAAGATATTTCACCTCAGTCTGGAAGAAGTCACACTTTGCTAAATTGGCATAGAGTTGATTTTCCTTAAGCACTGCAGTACCTGATGTAAGTGACCCTCATGCTCCTCCATAGATCTAGAATAAATTAGAATTTCATCCAAGAATACAATGACGAAATGATCAAGGTAGGTGCGAAAAACCCCATTCATTAAGCTCATGACAATTGAAGGCGTGTTCGTCAACCCGAATGGCACCACTGTGAACTCATAGTGACCATAACGAGTATGAAATGTTGTCTTATGAATGTCTACATCCTGAATGCGTAACTGATGGTATCCAGACTTCAAGTCAATCTTAGAGAGCACCTTGGCTCCCTTAACTTGATCAAAGAGGTCATCTATACAAGGCAATGGATATCTATTCCGGATGGTTACCTTATTCAGCTGTCAGTAATTAATGCATAATTGAAGAGAACCATCTTTCTTCTTAACAAAGATAACAGGCGCACCCCAAGGGGAAACACTAGGACGAATGAATCCCTTGGCCAATAATTATTCTATCTGCAATTTCAACTCGCTTAACTCCTGAGTAGTCATCCGATATGGAGCTCTCGAAATAGGTTCTACACCAGGAACCAAATCAACATGAAAGTCTATATCTTGTTTCAAAGGCATACCAGGAATATCCAATGGAAACATGTCTGCGTACTCTCTAAGAATAGAGTGACTATCAAGAGTGATTTCTCACCTCTCTGACTCATCCAATTCCTCAAGAGTGATTGCAAAAAGCTGACATCCTCTACGCATGCACTGCTTAAGTTGCATAGCGGAGATCATATGCAGGGATATCGGCCTCTGTACTCCAACAATCTCCACTTCTCTACCAAGGTCATCTAAACACACTACTTTCTTCTTGCGATAATCTACATGAGCAATGTGAGATGATAGCCAATCCATCCCCAATACAACTCTATAAGATCCCAAAGGAATAACCCGAAGGTCAACTGAAGTAACTATGGTTCCTAATTTCAACTCACAACTGGGAATAAAGGCATCTACAGAAACACGAACACTTGTAGCCAACTCTACTTGCCACCTATCCACCTGCTTAGCAGACATAAGTCCACACCGCTCCACAATGGATGAAGAAATAAAAGAATTAAAAGCTTCAGAATTGAAAAGTACAAAGATAGGGGTTCCATGAAACATACCTGCTGCCTCAATGACTATACCCTGATGATCAACTTAGCGGTCATCTACCACTGCAAATACTCTATGGGACCTCCCTGCATCTCCTACTATAGGTTCAGATGTTGCTGGCCTCTAACTACCTGTGTTGTGGACATTTTGAGGGCACTGTGCAGCTCTGTGACCAAACTGCCCACAAGAGAAGCAAGCTCCTCTATTACCTGTCGGTCCACTAGATTGCTGGAAACTTCCCTGGCTAGGGGCGTAAGACGCACTCTACGAGGCCTACCTTGTAGGGCCCTATTTGCCCCTCTGCCAATTCCTACCCTTCTTATAATGAGAATTGCCACTTTGTTGGCCCTGGAACTATTTTGATTTTGACTGTTGTTGCTGTTGTTGCCCACTCTTAGCGGGTGCTTGAGGAGTTCTAAATGGTGAAGTTGACTGGGACTGATTTCCCCGAGCTTTATTTCCACTGGTAGGTGCACTTCCTATCTGCACACATGTCTGACCACCAAGTGCTCGACTAAGGTTCAGCTTAACTAATTTGGCCTTCTCCATGGCTATCTCCATTGAAGCTGGCTCAAATACCCTCACACCTCCACTGATACGGTCATTCAAACCTCTTAGGAAATGTTGGACAAGCATAGCCTCATCATTACCAATTCTGATGTATTATTTGAGCTCATAGAACCTGTGCTCATACTGGTCTACTGTCATCCCATACTGACGCAAGGCATAAAACTCATCTGCTCAAGTCTACCTCCACTGGGGTGAGAGAAATCGTGCCCTGAATCTCTCCAGAAATAGTTCCCATGTGATGGTGTTAATGCATACACCGATCTTCTCCTCCTCTAATCTCCACCAGATTGAAGCAAATTTATTTAGACACATAATAGCACATCTTGCCTTGGTGTTACTATTGTATGGAAACATAGCGAAACACCGGTCCAAGCCAATAAGCCAGGTCTCTGCCTCAAGACCAGTACCCATACCATCAAAGTAAGGAGGATTGGACCTCATCAAGTCCTTTATGTGACCCAAGGAAGGTGGATCTTGGATAGCTGGAATCTCCCCTCGCCTTGGTGATCTCTCTCTCTCTCTCTTTCCTCTGGAACCTGTTGAAGTGGCTCCTCAACCTGAGCATGAATAGGTTGCTCAAACTCAGGCCTTTGGCCTAACCTAGCCAGAACCTCCTGAAACATCTATCTCAGCTCTTCCCTTTCGGAAAATGTTCTCCTGCATGTTGAGAGTTCTGATGAACAGATTGTTCCTACTCCTGATGAACTGACTATTCTGGCTCAACACTCACATGAGTGGGTGGTGGTGAAGGATTGTGATGGTCAGAACCACGGCCCCATCCTCCACCTCTACCTCCTTTGTGACTACCCGTACGGCCACCTCCTCTAGCTTCCTTAGCCATGACCTGGTACCATAAAAGAGAAAACAACTCAAATCCATAGCAAGGATAAGACATCAAAGATACAAACATTTATGACCTAAGCAAGATGGTCAATTGAAAGGCACACTATAAACCCAGAGTACCCAGTGTACCCAGTGTTGAAACTGGGCTCTGATACCAAATGTAATGCCCCGCCAAGAACCCTAAAGGAAAAAAAACACAACTAGGCAACAAAAGGGTGAAATAATTTTTTTTTTGTTAAAGACTAAGTGCACTAACTAAAACCATTGCACGTTTAACAACACAGCGGAAGTCTATCATATGTTTTCCTAAGGGTAACCAATGAAGATTAATTTCGTAGATTATATTAACACCATAGTTAATCCATTTAATTAGATAAATTGAATACTTAAGTTTAAAATTACACATACATCCAAATTTCATAATAAAGAAATAAAAGTATTCCAATGCATCCAATTTCCATAAACCATTTGAACATAAGATCAAAACAATAACATTCATTTCACTGACATAATAATATTACAATATCCATAAATACATGGCTTCCAATAATACCACTGATTACAAAGATACCATCTCAAGGTTACATAAAAGTCTGATACAATGACCACAAGGTCTCAACTGAACAATGATCTCAAACAAAAGCTGGTACATAAACCACGAACCAAGAAACACCAGTGAAGACTTTCCTCGCCTGAAGACACAATCCAGAACATTCGATGGGAAATGCCACTACCACCCAACCATGTGATCCCGAAATGGAACCAACCCACCGTGCTAGGAGATAGTAGAAAAACCCTCAAGCAAGCAAAGTAAGACAAGTACGAAAGGACTACAAGACTCTGTAAACATCCATGTGACTCAACTCACAAAACACTAGTGACTCTAAGAAGAGAGTGTCATCACGTAGCTTGACGGTTACCATGGTACAGCCTCCATAGGTCCCGACCCCCATCCTTGGGTTTCTCCTGGTAACCTCTCCCGAGCCTCTGGTTCCAACTAAGTCTCATGCGGACCCTACCAATCCTTTCGTGAAAATAAGGTGGTAAGTTTCCCTTCTAGGCCTTCTCGTAACATTATGAGCCCTGTACAAGCACTCACCTATGCACGAGGTACATTTATCTTAATTAATATTTAATCTACCCACCCCCTAATCAATTATTAGGTTATCACTTTTTAACTAACTCTCGATGAGTTATCCTGTCATCCACTTCGGGCACGACCCCCGCTCGAAAGCCACTCTCTCTCCTAGGACACTAACATGAAATGTTTCTCTCTACGAGAACTCTATGGTGAAACAGACAACCATAAACAATCCTGACAAGCACAGGTGAAGGATACACAAATATCAACCCAAGATTGACCATTTGGACAAAAACACACAATGGCTCATATCAAATAGGTTATACAACAACACCTGGTCTAGGAGAAATAATAACATAGGACACAATGACAATTTAACCAAAATATCAATGGAATTTAAGCTTGACTAAAAACACAATATACGCAAGGTCCTATTAAAGGCAATCTTTCCTTAAAAACAGCCAAAAGCATAAATAACATGCAATTTACAAATTCCCAGATAACAAGAATTTACAACTATTTAATACCAAAAACATCCATCTTGTCATTTGTCCAAAAAGATTTAAAATAAAAATAATTCTCCTAATGTATTTTCAATATATTTATAGAAATTAACATTCCAAGCTATAATTAAATAATATTTAAAATATTATAATAATACCAAAAGAAAACATATCTAATATATAAATATATATATATATAAACACATATATGAATATACATATATAATATAACACATAATAAATTTTATTTATCCAACCCTTGGGTATGAAACCCGAAACAATCATACCGCAGTATGCACAGGGTTTAGAAATTAATTTTAAAAAATTAAAACCACTTTAAAAATTCATAAAAAGCCCTTATCACGGTAGCCTAAGCTACCGCCGGTAGCTAGTACTACCGTCCGGTAGCACTGCTATTGTCGGTAGCTGCTACCACCGGTAGCACTGCTACCATCGGTAGTACTGTGTACTACAACTAGTAGCGGATGCTATCGTAGGTAGGTTTTTTATTTTTTTTAAATTATTTTTTTATATATATATTTTTTAACAGAATAATAAAAACAATATTTTTCCAACAATTCCATTTTAATAAAATTTTAATAGTAATAATAAAAAACAATATTTTTCCAATAATTCCCTTTTCACAGAATTTAAGCAAAATAATAAAAAACAATATTTTCCCAATAATTCCATTATCACAGAGTTTAATCCTTCTTCATATATATATATATATATATATTTAAATTTAATCAACCCAAATAAATTTAATGTGTAATTAAATTTATTTTCTTAAGGTAATTAAAACCATTTCTCAAGTAAATACCCTTTCTCACAAATCTTGCAATTTCCATGCATCCTAAAATCTTGACAAATTTTCTATAATAATTTCTCTTAATTTTCTCAAAATTACATACTTCCCATAAATTAGAAATACACATCAGGCATGGATTTTAAAATAAAACTCGAATTCACCAGAAGAGGGTTTGTATTTAAAAATAACTTTACACACATACATCAATCAGAGAAAAATAGAAATATTTACTAAAAACCCACAACTAAGAATTCATCCAACCTGGTATAGCTTTCCTGGAAGAAATTTGTAGAAGAGCCCTAATCCCTTCAATAACTTCCAATAAATTTCTTCACCTAAATTCTTGACCTGTTCCCTGTGTAACTAAAATAAAGACCTAACCCCTATTTAAACTAAAATTCTAGGTTCAATAGCTTTTTCACAAAAAACCTAAATTTAGAATAATAATAATTTTTATTTTATTTTTTAAATTTATCACATGCAATAATTAAAAAACATTATTCTTTCTTTTCTTTTCTCGTGCACATTAATTAATTTTCTAAATAAAGAATTAAAACAATATTTTAATTCTAATTAATCCTTTTATTCATTTATTTAATTATACTTTAGAAAATAATAAATACAATTAATCTAATTTATTTTTAAAATAAAAATATATTTCTAAAACCATGCAGCTTAATTTAATAATTTCTTTAATTAACTAAATTTATAATCTCAATGCATAAGCAATACAATAATGAGATAATTTCATAAACTTAATTAATTAATTAATTAAATCCACTAAAACACTCAAATTACACAAATCTCAAGCAATTTTCCATAAAAGATAAAATGACAAAATACAAAGACCGAACTAACTGACAAGACGACCAACTGACGACACTCATACGAGTGCAACTAAGTAAAAATAGGGTCAACTACTATCTCCTCCACTTCCATCAGAAAATATAAGGCACGCTCAGACCTATGAAGCTAGGTGGAGACGATACCCCATACCTACCTGGTACTTCTACCTGCAATATCCTGCATCACCGAACCACACATGCATATATATACAATATAGAAAACACGACATACACACCAATGAAGGAGAATCGCGATGTTCCCTGTCTCACCGAAATGAGAGAAGGAAAATCGTCCCCTTGCATCCAATACACTCACAAACACACAACATATAATTACACATTGCATAGATAAAGTAAGATGTCAGTACATAGCAATAATCCATAAAATGCCATAAATCACAAATACTGAAATACTACAAATAAATTATACATCTCATCTCCAGTTAAAGCATAATGTCATAAAAATCTGAATAACATATCATGGTAATGTATCCACTAAAAAACAACCAATAATAAAATCTGAGTCTAATGAGTTCAAACTAGTAGGGGTACTACACATATTGGAATTAAATATACCCGAGATGAATTAATCTATTGCATAACACTATCATATAAATTGGTTGATTACAAGATAAGTAATATATCTATGGTGATGCAAATCCTTTAACCTGGTCTAATGAAGTAAGTAATTCTAAGTCTGCAACAACCATCTAAACATATGGTCACTTCTGAAATAGTTGTTGGGTTTTTCACCTCCAAGAGTTAGTTAGTTGTGATTAGACCATCAAGCATAGACACCATGAATACAATCCTAATAGGTGAAGAATACAATTCATATTACCTCCTTGATACAATATATTCCAATTATTACACCCATATAATTTAATTAATCAACCTTTCGGAGGTGGATCTATTATTCAATTATGTTGGAATTATGGATCAAAGTATGTAGAATAATAGATATATATGATTAAGAAGATGATGTTTGTTATATATTCCAGAATGATTGCACTTTTCTTGATAAGGCAACCTAATTATTTGTAAGTATCAATCCTTCCAATACTTCCAAAATATTAATGAACCATACCTATCTTGACATCCTTCTCAGGGATCTCTTACTAGATGTCGCACCGATGACCTTTCGGGTTGTTGGAAAATAGATAAGCAAATCCTAGATGTCCCAACATGAAAAGTGAGTAAGTTATAAGAAAATTATTTTTATACACCAAATGAATAAATATATGTTTCTATCTATTGTTAAACAGGATCATCCTAATAACAACTTAATGAAAAGGTTGAAATTACAAATCCAAGTTAATAGATTTGATTCAAGGACGATGATCCTAGAACTTAATGAAAAGGTAATGTTTGCTCAGTTTGTTAACATGCTTACATTGGGATTCAATTAATGGAGTCTGTGTAATTCTTATGGTATGAAAAGATAAGAATTTACTTTCTATAGAGGTGTCTTGGTATTTGAATAATAGGATCTACAACAACCATCTAAAGATTGATACTTACAAATAATTTCATATATTAGTCACCTCTATAGAAAAACCAACAACCTAATGAAGTAAGTAATTCTAAGTCTGCAACAACCATCTAAACATATGGTGTAAAAACCTATGATATAAGAGTGGGACCTATGGTATATTGGAAAGAAATTATAACTATATACTATATACTCTAGTCATTCATGAAAAGATAAGAATTTACTTTTATCACCATTCTATGACTAATATATGCAGTATCTAATATATTGGATATCTATAGATCCAATAATATGATTATTATTATTAGTCATACCATAGAATTATTATGCAAACCATATCCATTGGATCTATATGATTAGTCATACCAAATAGGATTGGATCTATGGTATATTACTGATCAAGGATATAGAATTGCATATATTAGGCCACCTCTATAGATCCAATATATTTGATATGACTTAGTATATGTAATTATTTGTAATGTTTGCTCAGTTTGTTAACATGTTATTTGGTTGTTGCCATCTCTATAGATCCAATTATATACAATTATATGACTAATTCTAAGTCTACAATTATATGCAATTATAGATATGTATAATTTATGCAATAGATCTATAAGATAAGATATGACTAATATACTTCAGATGGTTGTTGCAGATCCTATTTGATATATGGTATACTTACAAACTAAGATATACCATTTACGTCAATTATATGCAATTATATGACTAATATACTTATAGATTGTTGTTGCAGATCCTATTTGATATATGGTATACTTACAAACTAAGATATACCATTTAAGTCAATTATATGCAATTATATAGGTTATTTAAGATATATGTAATTTTATGACTAATATATGCAATTATTTGTAAGTATCAATCTTTAGATGATTGTTGTAGATCCTATTTGATATATGGTATACTTACACAGTCCTGGATTCAACACTGCAACACGACTAGCACATAATGGATCTAATATATATAATTTCCAAAATACTGCAATTATCAATCTTTAGATGGTTGTTGCAGATCCTAGTTGGTATGAAAGATCAATGCAATCTGTCACAACCCTCCTTTATCACTTTTGGATTTGAAAAAAACAAACTCTATTATATTCTTTGGTTAAGCTATTTAAATGATTGAATGAATATTATAAAAGGATAAAATAACAAAACTCACACACACACATGGAAAATATAAATTTTTCTTAATTATTTATTTAGTTTTCCTCATCCAATTATGGCACATGTTGTAGGAAGAATAAGAAGCTTCTAGAGGATTCTCCACCACCTTGCATGTAACTCCTCCCACTAAGTCTAATCAATTTGCATGAAGTCCAAAATTGGAAAAGAATCTCTTTTTTTAATTAAAATTTTAAGTAGTGGAATAGAGAGATTTTTCTTATAAATGATATGCAAGTTTTCAATAATGGGAGTTGGTTATTTGTCATGCCCAAACTTTTGGGCACAAACGGAATAATTTTTTTTTTTTAAAATACTTAACCTAGTACAACTAACTTATTAAAATAATGCAAAACTATTTTAGTCTTAACTATGTTTTTGGAGTGAATCTAACCACTAAGCCAAATTGGCAAAATAAAACATCGAAGTTAAAAGCAGATTATAATTCTCCAACAAAATTAATAATATCCCCTATCAATTAATTTTGAGATTACTTGTTAAGTGAGTTTAATTATTTAGTGGAAGTGAGTCGGGGTAGGGTCTCACATTATTCCATAAAGAAATTCTTCTCTCAAGTAAATTTTTTTTTTGTAGTCATATTTCATTCTTTTGAAAATAGCTAAGATTTCTTTGGAGGATTTCTTTCAAGTTTGAAGATCAAGGGAGGTTGATTGAAGGACTCATAGGGGTTTCTTCATCAATTGCAAGTATCCAAGTTTTTCTTCTTATTTAGTTTTATTTCATTTTGAATCATGCATCTTAATTTTGCTACGAATTAGATTAGATCAATCTTGGTTTAATGCATTGCTGAAATTAGTTTTGAAGAATTAAAATCTTGTTTTCAACTCCTTGCTGTAATTTGAATTAATAAAATCTTGTTGTGAATTAGTTTTGAAAAATTAAAATCTTGTTTTCAACTCTTTGCTGTAATTTGGATTTTGTTGTGAATTCATTTTGAAGAATTAAAAATCTTGTTTTTCAACTCCTTGCTATATATTGGATTAATCTTATTTTATATATACACTGTGAATTAAATTCAAGGAATAAAATCTCTCTTTTTTTTTTTTTTTCTCTTGCTATGAATGAATCAAATCTTCCTGTAGGAATAAGTTAATTTCTTTGTAAATCTCAGTATACTCATTATTCTCTGATGAAGCGAAATATAAGTCTATCTCTACAAATTTTAGATTGAAAAATAGATTATAAATTCACCTGTATGAGCTTGCATTTCTCGGTATAATCTATCTTTCAATCATCCGTACATGGCTGGGAATGATTTAATCTCCCTGGATTGTTTTATCTCTGTGAATAACTCTCTGGGTTATTCACTCCTGTGAATGAACCCTTATTGTTTACTTTAATATTTTATCCTTATTGTTAAAAATCAACTCTCTGTGTAAATTACTCTTATATATAAATCCTTATTTCATTTTTGTATGCTGATTAACTCTACTCTCTTGTTTAAATAATTTAGAACTGGATATCATATATATAGTAATTATAAATTTCCATTTAAATTAAAACGGGAGATCATATATTATAAACTTCTTTCATTTAATGTAAAAGTGTTTATTGTTGGGTGTGTGGTACCCAGCACTCTGTACGAGGTAGTGGGCCGCAGGCGGAGTTAATACTCTGCAATGGGAGTGGTACCGTTACGGTACCCTCCACTAGCCTGCGGTCATTGCTGCGGCAGTGGCCGCAGGGTAGTGGAGGGGACCGTGGGGTCCCCCTCCCACTCATTCCTTTTTAATGCCAAAATAATCTTGATTAAAGTTTTCGTTACATTTTCTTGTATAAATTTTTAAATAATTAAATTCCTTTTTTTTTTTTTATGTATAGTTTTAGTTATTAAAATTTTGAACTTAGATGAATTTTTTATTTAGATTTTAGTTTTAGCAAATTATAATTGTAATTAATTATATCAAATTTTGTATCAGAACCTTTTGATCCACTTAGCAATTAATCCCCATTAAATTATTTGAAGCTAAAATTTTATTTTGGGATTAGTGGCTTTATAAGTGACATTCTCGCATGTAACTTACACTGCCTCCGCCTCATGCAAATTGCTTCACATTGATTAGATTTATTGGTGTTTTCATCTCCATGCAAGTTTCACGTTAATTATTATTATGCAAGTATTCCTAATTGTTATTATGCAAAGTTATACTCCAAGGTTTTGAATAATAAATAACGTTAATTATGGTTTTTATTCAATGTAATTCATCAAGTAGTTATTTCAATTAATTGAGCTTTACAATATTTAAATTTTACGCGTTCAATTTGTAATTGTTTTCAAGCATGATGTTTTCGTAGTTAGAAAACTAAATAAAGGAAGTTGGAAAACCAAAACCAAGTAGCGTTCGGTATATACAGTGCCTCTGGGTCACACTTATGGGTAATGTTGTCGTGTTGAACTACTGCACTTAACGCCTAATAAAGCTACATCAACGACATCTATGGCATCATCCCTATAAATCGTCAGGGAGTAATAAGGGACACTTGGAAGTTAAAATACAAGGGGCGGGTAATCCCCCTTGGATCGATAATCTAATAAGATAACTTTTAAATGATTTCACATCCATTGAGATAAACCATATTAAACCCCCCCTTTAGGGATGGTTAAGTTAAATGCTTTTATGAAATTGATTTTTTTTATCTTGAAGAGATATTGGTGATTGACAATTTGGTCAAGGGTGATGCTCATGATAGATGCTAGGATCTAGTTGTTTTAGGCCACAAGCAATAGGCCATCTTGAGCCTTTTCTTAAGCGCTACCATCGTGGGTAGCAACTGCAGAGAAACTGTCTAGGACATTGACCCTAGAAAGGGTTGCGTACCCACTAATCAGTTTACATCAAACCATAGAGTAGAAAATAGAACTACATACTTTGCGCCTTGATCCCGTGCCAAAGTGGGTATGTAGGCAGTCTTGGGACGGAGTTGTCCCTCATACTCAGGCATTCGTGGGTGGGGTCTAGACTTGGTAAAGAAAGGTTGAGTAAGAATCCCATTTTGAAAGGTAAGATAATTAAATTGGAAAAAGTAATTCAATGCATACTCGGAAGGAGTCCCGTATGGATTCACTTGATTTCCTGAGGCTTTAAGCCAAATTCTGAGGTGAAATTCAAGCTTGTATTATGTTATTAATTACTCCTAAGGACGGCGACCTTTGTGCACTTCTGTTAGAAGAGTGTAGTACTTAGTGAGTGACTCAGAACCCGAATGGTCCCGATGAGTCTAAGTCTCTGGCCAAAGCATCTCCTATACCGTTTGGATAGATGCCTACCTCGTATGGGGAGATGCCTATCCCATATTGGATAGATGAAATCTTATGTCCCGTATGGACAATTGCCTAACCCATATGGTTAGATTCTCATCCTGGATGGATGAATGCCTATTCCTAATGGATGGATGCCTAGAGTATGCAATTGAATAAAACATAATGATTAAATTAAACACACAAAAAAAAAGAATACTCAATTTTGTTGAATTAATTATGGTGGGTCTTTACACAATCAAAAGGTATGACTAATATGCAAACCATAATTTACTTTAGGTTGTTGGTTTTTCTATAGAGGTGACTAATATATGCAATTATTTGTAAGTATCAATCTTTACATGGTTGTTGCAGATCCTATAAGGGGGCAAACTGAGCAATAGATGTGACTAAGCTAATCATATATCAAACAATAGATCTATTGTATAACATGTTAACAAACTGAGCAAACATTACAAATAATTGCATATACTAAGTCATATCAAATATATTGGATCTATAGAGGTGGCCTAATATATGCAATTCTATAGAGGTGTCTTGGTATTTGAATAATAGGATCTGCAACAACCATCTAAAGATTGACTTAGATTGACTAAGACACCTCTATAGAATTGCATATATTAGGCCACCTCTATAGATCCAATACTATTTGGTCTGACCAAATAGGATCTGCAACAACCATCTAAAGATTGATAATTGCAGTGTTCTGGAAATTATATATATTAGATCCATTATGTGCTAGTCGTGTTGCAGTGTTGAATCCAGGATTATGTAACTATACCATATATCAAATAGGATCTACAACAACCATCTAAAGATTGATACTTACAAATAATTGCATATATTAGTCATATAATTGCATATATCTTAAATAACCTATATAATTGCATATAATTGACTTAAATGTATATCTTAGTTTGTAAGTATACCATATATCAAATAGGATCTGCAACAACAATCTATAAGTATATTAGTCATATAATTGCATATAATTGACTTAAATGGTATATCTTAGTTTGTAAGTATACCATTTATCAAATACGATCTGCAACAACAATCTGAAGTATATTAGTCATATAATTACATATAATTGACTTAAATGGTATATCTTAGTTTGTAAGTATACCATATATCAAATAGGATCTGCAACAACCATCTAAAGATTGATACTTACAAATAATTGCATATATTAGTCATATAATTGCATATAATTGGATCTATAGAGGTGGCAATAACCAAACAACATGTTAACAAACTGAGCAAACGTTACAAATAATTGCATATACTAAGTCATATCAAATATATTGGATCTATAGAGGTGGCCTTATATATGCAATTTTATATCCTTGATCAGTAATATACCATAGATCCAATCCTATTTGGTATGACTAATCATATAGATCCAATGGATATGGTTTGCATAATAATTCTATGGTATGACTAATAATAATAATCATATTATTGGATCTATGGATTGGATCTATAGATATCCAATATATTAGATATTGCATATATTAGTCATAGAATGGTGATAAAAGTAAATTCTTATCTTTTCATGAAAGACTAGAGTATATAGAATGAGTATATAGGATATAGTTATAATTTCTTTCCAATATACCATAGGTCCCACTCTTATATCACAGGTTTTTACACCATATGTTTAGATGGTTGTTGCAAACTTAGAATTAGTCATATAATTGCATATAATCAGATCTATAGAGGTGGCAAACTTAGAATTATAACTATATATCTATATATCTTCTGTAAGTATCAATCTATAATTGCAAGACAAGATAGATATATGGATCCTATTATTCAAATACCAAGACAAGATAAGAATTATAGATCCAATTGCAACAACCATCTTCTGTATATGGTATTTGAATAATTACATATATAGCTATGTATAATTTCATATTAGTCATATAATTGGATATACCTCTATAGATATGGTATGACTAATTGCATATAATTGGATCTATATATCTATGACTAAGACCAAACTAATATATGGTTGTTTAACATATACTAAGTCACCTCAACATAGGATTGTTTAATGGTATATCTTAGTTTGCATATATTATTGTTATAATCATTGGTTTGTAAGTATATCTATGTATATCAAACAGAAGATCTATTGTTTGATATATGATCAGCTTAGTCACCTCTATAGAAAAACCAACAACCTAATGAAGTAAGTAATTCTAAGTCTGCAACAACCATCTAAACATATGGTGTAAAAACCAGTGATATAAGAGTGGGACCTATCCATTAAAAAAAAAGAAATTATACCAATATACTATATAAGAGTGACTTAGAATGATATTAGGATGATCCTGTTTAGAGGTGGCCACTCTTATATCACATAGGATGATCCTGTTTAACAATAGATAGAAACATATATTATTCATTTATCCACATCGTTGGACTTCTTGGGTAAATTAATCCTGGATTCAACACTGCAACATGACTAGCACATAATGGATCTAATATATATAATTTCCAGAACACTGCAATTATTAGAAGATCTAATATATATATAATTTAAATGGTATATCTTAGTTTGTAAGTATACTTAAATGATATACTTACAAACCAACGATTCAACAATTATTGCATGGTTTCTATATCACTCTTATATATGTTTAGATAGTGACTAAGATTGTTTGAATTATATGAGTGACTACACCATATAATTCTATATCACTCTTACATCACAGGTTAGTCAAACACTACCGGGTAATGCCAGGTATTATATGCAATATATTAGGCCTAGTGACAACATAGATACCTTGCACATATAGATCCAATATATGGTATTATAAGTGAGTAAGTTATAAGAAAATTGTTTTTATACACCAAATGAATAAATATATGTTTCTATCTATTGTTAAACAGGATCATCCTAATAACAACTTAATGAAAAGGTTGAAATTACAAATCCAAGTTAATAGATTTGATTCAAGGACAATGATCCTAGAACATAATGAAAAGGTAATGTTTGCTCAGTTTGTTAACATGTTTACTTTGGGATTCAATTAATGGAGTCGGTGTAATTCTTATGGCATGAAAAGATAAGAATTTACTTTCTATAGAGGTGTCTTGGTATTTGAATAATAGGATCTGCAACAACCATCTAAAGATTGATACTTACAAATAATTGCATATATTAGTCACCTCTATAGAAAAACCAACAACCTAATGAAGTAAGTAATTCTAAGTCTACAACAACCATCTAAACATATGGTGTAAAAACCTGTGATATAAGAGTGGGACCTATCCATAAAAAAAAGAAATTATAACTATATACTATATACTCATTCTATATACTCTAGTCATTCATGAAAAGATAAGAATTTACTTTTATCACTAGTCATATGATGTGAACATCCAGAATCTGAGACAAAAAAAGGCAATATATATCCTGGAACAAAAAAATGCAATATATATCCAAAAGCATTGCACTGACCATCCACTGCTATAGGAAAAATAGGATTATGGACCATAATCTAGGATTTGCTTATCTATTTTCCAACAACCTGAAAGATCATTGGTGTGACATCTAGTCAGAGATCCATGAGAAGGATGTCAAGATAGGTATGGTTCATTAGTATTTTGGAAGTATTGCAAGGATTGATACTTACAAATAATTGCATATATTAGGCCACCTCTATAGAAAAACCAACAACCTAATGAAGTAAGTAATTCTAAGTCTGCAACAACCATCTAAACATATGGTGTAAAAACTTGTGATATAAGAGTGGGACCTATCCATAAAAAAAAAAAATTATAACTATATACTATATACTCATTCTATATACTCTAGTCATTCATGAAAAGATAAGAATTTACTTTTATCACTAGTCATATGATGTGAACATCCGAAATCTAGAACAAAAAAAGGCAATATATATCCTGGTTCTTTAGGATGATCTTGTTATATCACATTTAGGACACACCATAATTTACTTTTATCACCAGTCATATATATGAGAAAATATATATTGAACAGGATATCTATGCATGGAGAAATAGGATTATGGAAAAATTTGTTAATCCTAGTATAAGCTCCCTTGAAGTTGAATATATGAGAAAATATATATTCATTACGTTGATATCTATGCATGGAGAATGTTAGTTGATAAGGCAACCTAATTATTTGTAAGTATCAATCCTTGCAATACTTCCAAAATACTAATGAACCATACCTATCTTGACATCCTTCTCATGGATCTCTGACTAGATGTCACACCGATGATCTTTCGGGTTGTTGGAAAATAGATAAGAAAATCCTAGATGTCGCAACATGATAAGTGACTAAGTTATAAGAAAATTATTTTTATACACCAAATGAATAAATATATGTTTCTATCTATTGTTAAACAGGATCATCCTAATAACAACTTAATGAAAAGGTTGAAATTACAAATCCAAGTTAATAGATTTGATTCAAGGATTTAACATTTGAGTAGTGGTTTGAACAAATAGAAAGACACACACACACACACATACACACATATATATGTATATAGCTATAGATAAATATATATGTGTGTGTGTGTGTGTGTGTGTGTGTGTGTGTGTGTGTGTGTGTGTGTGTGCATACCGTTGCACTATTGTTAATTTTCACTACATTCATTGTACATGTGCGCTATAATATTTTTTTCATATTTGCACAAATGAGCTCCAAACGGTAGAACCTTAATTCCCTGCCAATGGTTCTCCACCCTCCACCATAATCATGGTCAGTGCAATAGGTTTATGTTTACCAGTCATAGAAATATATATATTCCAGTAGTTTTTTCATGAATGATCAAGTTATAAGAAAATTATTTTTATACACCAAATGAATAAATATATGTTTCTATCTATTGTTAAATAGGATCATCCTAATAACAACTTAATGATTAGAGCCATATCCCTCCTACATATTGGTCAGTCTCCACCTTTGAGGTGCCACTAAGTTGTATTGGATATGACAATAGAGCCATATGTATATATATATACATATATATATATATGTATATATATATATATATGTATATATATATATATGTATATATATATATATGTATATATATATATATGTATATATATATGTGTGTGTGTGTGTGTGTGTGCATACCGTTGCACTATTGTTAATTTTCACTACATTCATTGTATATGTGCGCTATTATATATATCAACAAATAGATAGACACACCTATATTTTTAGTATAGATATCAGAGCCACCTCTATAGGAAAAACAGGATTATGGACCATGATCTAGGATTTGCTTATCCATTTTCCAACAACCCGAAAGATCATCGGTGCGACATCTAGTCAGAGATCCATGAGAAGGATGTCAAGATAGGTATGGTTCATTAGTATTTTGGAAGTATTGCAAGGATTGATACTTACAAATAATTACATATATTAGGCCACCTCTATAGACAAACCAACAACCTAATGAAGTAAGTAATTCTAAGTCTGCAACAACCATCTAAACATATGGTGTAAAAACCTATGATATAAGAGTGGGACCTATCCATAAAAAAAAGAAATTATACCAATATACTATATACTCATTCTATATACTCTAGTCATTCATGAAAAGATAAGAATTTACTTTTATCACTAGTCATATGATGTGAACATCCAGAATCTGGAACAAAAAAAGGTAATATATATCCTGGTTCTTTAGGATGATCTTGTTATATCACATTTAGGACACACCATAATTTACTTTTATCACTAGCCAAATGATGTGAACATCCAAAATCTAGAACCAAAAAAGGCAATATATATCCTGGTTCTTTAGGATGATCCTATTATATCACATTTAGGATCTTGTTATTTCATGATATAGATTATAGTCCTCATAAGTAAGCCTTTCATGGTGTCTATGCTTGATGGTCTAATCATTAAGTTGTTATTAGGATGATCTTGTTTAACAATAGATAGAAACATATATTTATTCATTTTGTGTATAAAAATAATTTTCTTATAACTTACTCACTTATCATGTTGCAACATCTAGGATTTGCTTATCTATTGACAAAGTTAATGAAAAGGTTAAATAGGATCATCCTAAAGAACCAGAATCCTGGTTCTTTAGGATGATCCTTTTATATCCCTTTTCCTTCACATCATTTAGTGAACATCCAGAATCTGGAACAAAAAAAGGCAATATATATCCTGGTTCTTTAGGATGATCATGTTATATCACATTTATATATATACCTGCATAAATTTTCTATAGCTATATACATGTATGTGTGTGTGCATGTGTGTGTGTCTTTGTCTATATGTATGTATCCCTACATGTATACACATGTATACTTGCATTATGAACACAAAGAACCCTCCAAATTCTCCACCTCAATAGGAGATAGAAGAGGGAAACCAGAATATAGACTATTCTTTGATTCCAACCAATGAAGGAAAAGGGTACCCTCCACCATCCTGAGAAACACTGATAAAAAAAAACCCTTCTCACCCTCCACCTCAATAGGAAAGTAAGAAGGAAAAACCAAAGAATATCCCATCTTAGTCCTCAGATGACCAAAGAACAAAACACAGACCGCTCCCCAATAATAACCACATCAAACATCTTCACCTCTATAGAAGACAGGTCACCTCCAGCATCATCCATTTTCACCTCCAAAGAAGATAGAGCCACCTCTATAGGAAAAACAGGATTATGGACTATAATCTAGGATTTGCTTATCTATTTTCCAACAACCCGAAAGATCATCGGAGTGACATCTAGTCAGAGATCCATGAGAAGGATGTCAAGATAGGTATGGTTCATTAGTATTTTGGAAGTATTGCAAGGATTGATACTTACAAATAATTGCATAAAAGCAACAACCAACAAAGTATTGCAAGGATTGTTAAATAGGAACATCCTAATAACAATAAAACCAACAACCTAATGAAGTAAGTAATTCTAAGTCTGCAACAACCATCTAAACATATGGTGTAAAAACCTATGATAAAAGAGTGGGACCTATCCATAAAAAAAAGAAATTATAACTATATACTATATACTCATTCTATATACTCTAGTCATTCCAGAAAAGATAAGAATTTACTTTTATCACCAGTCATATGATGTGAACATCCAGAATTTGAGACAAAAAAAGGCAATATATATCCAACAACTCGAAAGATCATCGGTGCGACATCTAGTCAAAGATCCATGGGAAGGATGTCAAGATAGGTATGGTTCATTAGTATTTTGGAAGAATGAAGTTGTTTAATAATACCTATCTTGACATCCTTCTCATGGATCTCTGACTAGATGTCACACCGATGATGTTTCGGGTTGTTGGAAAATAGATAAGAAAATCCTAGATGTCACAACATGATAAGTGAGTAAGTTATAAGAAAATTATTTTTATACACCAAATGAATAAATATATGTTTCTATCTATTGTTAAACAAGATCATCCTAATAACAACTTAATGAAAAGGTTGAAATTACAAATCCAAGTTAATAGATTTGATTCAAGGACTTAACATTTAGGATGAACATTATCATTTATAGGAAGGAGTATTTGGTGGCAAGTGTTTACATTGATGCTTTCCATAATTCTTTGAGTCCTATTATTGAAACACTTGAGAGCTTTTCTCTTGGTGGAATACCCTAGGAATATTCCCTCATCACATTTCGTATCAAATTTGTTCTGGTGTTCACTCCTCTTGATATAACATTTGATACCAAATACTCTAATAGGATCATCCTAAAGAACAAGGATGTAAGCATCAAAAAGGAAAATTTGTTTTGGTGTTCACTCCTTTGTAGGCAGGCTCAAGTATGGGGTAAAATGGAGCCAGAATGAGAAGGATGTCAAGTTGTTTAATATCCTGGTTCTTTAGGATGATCCTGTTTAACCTTTTCATTAACTTTGTCAATAGATAAGCAAATCCTAGATGTCGCAACATGATAAGTGAGTAAGTTATAAGAAAATTATTTTTATACACCAAATGAATAAATATATGTTTCTATCTATTGATATACACATTGTAGAGACTTAGAGTTATATATAGAATCTATATATTTGGTAGAGACTTAGAGTTACCATAGATCCTATTATTCAAAAGTAATATATGTTAGATCATGATGTTAAGTCCTTGAATCAAATCTATTAACTTGGATTTGTAATTTCAACCTTTTCATATGACTGGTGATAAAAGTAAATTCTTATCTTTTCATGAATGACTAGAGTATATAGAATGAGTATATAGTATATAGTTATAATTTCATTTTTTTATGGATAGGTCCCACTCTTATATCACAGGTTTTTACACCATATGTCTAGATGGTTGTTGCAGAATTAGAATTACTTGCTTCATTAGGTTGTTGGTTTTTCTATAGAGGTGACTAATATATGCAATTATTTGTAAGTATCAATCTTTAGATGGTTGTTGCAGGTCCTATTATTCAAATACCAAGACAGCTCTATAGAATTGCATATATTAGGCCACCTCTATAGATCCAATCCTATTTGGTATGACTAATCATATGGTTGTTTAACATATATTGACCAATATGTTAAAGAGATTGGTATGAAAGATCAATGCATAACTAGTGTGTCAATGTCCCCATTACCCAAGTATTTGGCCCAACAAACCAACAACTTAATGAAGAGGTTGAAATCCAAGTTAATATATTTGATTCAAGGACTTAACATCATGATCTAACCTCGAGATGGTGGAAGCGGCAGCAGTTGGTGATAATGGGCGAACTCAAATTTCAAATTCTCAGCAAGGCGGGAACCCTGGTTCTAATGGTGGGAGCGGCCAGATCAATGTTGTTGGTCCCATAGGTGATAAGGATAAGCCTTCAAACATCCTAGAGGTTGTTGTTGACTTACAATCTGATGGTACTCTGCCAGAGGAGACAACAAGTTCATCTGGGCTTCTGGGGGAAGGGTCCAATGGGGGGCCCATTCCATGTGATGACTCCATTGACAGTGGAAGGGAAAAAAAGAAATGGTCTTCCCTTTTTGGAACTAGACCAATTGGTAAATCCTCCCTACCTCCTGTTAAGAATATTTCTGACCATTCTAGTGGTAAGTTTTCTATCTCTATCCCTGACCAAGTTTTGGACCATAATATCAATAGTATGTCAAACTCCTTGGTAGGGAAATTTATGGGTTCGTGTCCTAATATTGAATTTGTTAGGGCTTTTGTTAAACAAAAATGGGTCCTCAAGGGAAATGTTGAAGTATCAGCTTTACCTAAAGGCCTTCTGTCTTTTTCTTTTTCATGTGAAGAAGATAAGGTTAAGATTCTGTGCGGGAGCCCCTGGATGGTAGGAAAGACAGCTCTGGTCCTTAGAAAATGGCATCCAAACCTAAACATGAACGATTCTCTCCTGGTGCAAGTTCCAGTCTGGATAAAGCTTCCAGGATTGCCTCTTGAATATTGGGCAGAAAGTATTTTCTCTGGAATAGCAAGCTCCTTTGGCGAGTTGCTCTCAATAGACCCAGTCACTTCTTCAAAAAGAAGACTAACTCATGCAAGGTTCTGTGTAGGAGTAGCCCCTGATGCAGATATGTCGGAATAGATAGACCTAGTTTCAAAGCTGGGAACTTGGAAACAACACATCGAATATGAATATATCCCTTTTGCATGCTTCCACTATAAAAAAATAGGTCATTGGGCAAAATCCTACCCAAACAAGCCAAAGGTGGAACCTAAGCAGCCTAAATCCCAAATTGAAAATCAAAAGTTGCCCTGAGAAAATGGTGTGGCAAGTTAAAAACCCAAAGAATAAGGAAGAAAATTCCAATCGCTTTAATCCTTTGGGGGAAAAGAAGGAAGTCACTTCAAATCCTATCTCTAGTCCCTCAACCCAGGAAGTAGTGAGAAATGAACCAACCAAAGTCAGCCCCTTGGGTACAACTCAAAAAAAGGAAATGAAAGATTAGAATGATCCTTCAAATGAGATAGTTGAAGTGGTTTCTGACACTTATGAAGGCAAGGAACTAGAAGCAAAAGATTACCAACATGAGGAAGGAGAGATCCCTGACCCCCAAGAAGAAAGGACTGATTCTTCTCTAGCCATGCCAAGTTTTGAAATTCAAGAAGCCCAAAAATGTGCAATTTTGGGTATGAACCTCTCGGACTCATAACAGAGCTCAAGAATAGTGAACAATGTTTCAACTGATTCTAGAACTCCTAACTGGGGCAATGAAGAAGAAATCTCCAAAATCCTCAACAACCCGGATGCAGCTCTTGTGATAGAAACTGAATGGAAGCAACCAAAATACAGGAATAAGAAAGGATCTACTCCCTTGACTTTTCTACTAAGGAAATCCAATAGAATAGCTCAAGTTGATGTGGGGTATATTTCTTCTTCCCCAGGATGGCCCTCTAACCATAAAGTAAGAGACAAGGAGGCCAGCAAAAACATTGCAGATGGAACCCAAAAGACTCTTAAGGAGCTGGGAATTGGTAAGTAGCTATGAAGATAATCTCTTGGAATATTAGGGGACTCAATAATCCCCATAAACATGATATTATTAGGAATATGATAAGAGATAGTAATCCTGACATTTTTCTAATTCAAGAAACCAAAATGAGTAGAGAAAAAGTTGAATCTTTGAAGTTCTTCAAAAATGGTAATGTTAGTGGTGGCAGCTCCGAAGGTGCTTCTGGAGACATTGCTACCATTTGGAACCTTAACACTGTTAAAGGTCAGGTCATAATTCAGGACAGTAATTTCCCTTGTATCAAATTTCAGCATTTAAAAGATGGTACTTCATGGGTTCTTACTAACATTTATGCTCCTAATACCTTAAAGGCTAGAAACTCTTTTTGGAAAAAAATCATTCAGGCTAGGGATAGATTCAAAAATCCTAGTTGGATGGTTATGGGAGACTTCAATACTCCTTTGAGAGAGGAGGAAAAATTTGGAGGCAGTCCTCCTCAATTGGAAAGTAGGATGGCCCTCATGGATTTTATTAATTCTTAGGCTCTTAATGACTTGGAAATACAGGGTTGCAATTACACTTGGACTAACAGAAAAACTGGTAATGACCTTATCCAAGTGTGTCTTGATAGGACTCTCATCTCTGACGACTGGTATAGTCAGTACTTCTGTTCTTCGTCGGCCCACATTTGGGTTGGATCTGATCATTTCCCTATCACCTTCATTGCTGACTCAATCAATAGAAGGAGAAACTTTCCCTTCAGATTTGAAAAAATGTGGACCCTCCACCCCGAAATCAAAAGAAATATTCAGAAATGGTGGAGCATTCAAGTTAAGGGAACAACTATGTTTAAAGTTGTCAAGAAGCTCAAAAGTGTGAAGGACAATATACGACTCTGGAACAAAACTAGTTTTGGAAATATATTTGAGGCTAAGAGTAAAATTCAGGAAGACCTTAAAGAAATACAGGATCAGATCCAGAAGGATGGTTTCAGTATTGTGTCTATTGCTAATGAAAATGAGACTCTCAAAAAATACCATGATATTATTGCCAAAGAGGAAATGTTCTGGAAGCAGAGATCGAGATGCATTTGGCTTAAGGAAGGAGATAGGAATACAAGATTCTTCCATATGTCGACTATCAAGCATAAAGCAGTTAATAGGGTGAACAAGCTAGTAGTGGAAAATGGGGAGCTGGTCAAGGAGGATGAAATAAGGAATGAAGCTAAGAGGTATTTCTCGGACATCCTCAAGAGGGACCATAGTCTAGATGCTGAAGCCCAATCCTCTTTTCTTCAGAACATTCCTTGTCTCATAGATGCTCAAAAGAATTCCTCCCTCTCCTCCATTCCCTCTAACTTAGAAATTAAAAATGTTGTTTTCTCCTTTGATGGTAACAAAGCACCTGGCCCAGACGGCTTCCCAATGTTCTTTTTCAAGATTTTTGGGAGATTGTTGGAATTGATGTATCCAATGGGGTTAAGGAATTTTTTGGGGCTAGAAAACTCTTGAAAGAAATCAATGGTACTTTTATTGCTCTCATCCCCAAGACTTAAGGTGCTGATTCTTTGGACAAATTCAGACCTATTAGCCTCTGCAATTCTTTTTACAAGATTATTTCCAAGGTCCTTACCTCTAGAATTTTGTCTGTCCTTCCTACCTTAATTAAACACCAGCAAAATGGTTTGTTCCTGGAAGACAAATTCTTGACTCCATTATTACGGTCCATGAGAACATTCACTCTCTTGTCAGAGAAAAGAATCAGGGTCTCATCCTAAAGCTTGATCTCTCCAAATCCTATGACAGGGTTGACTGGTCTTTACTTCAGAAAGTCCTCACTTCTTTTGGGTTTTCCTGTAGAGTTGTCAACCTTTTCTCCCAACTTACCACATCTACTACTTTTGTTGTTCTTGTCAATGGTTCTCCATCTACTTTTTTCCAAGATTCTATAGGTCTTAGGTAAGGAGATCTTATCTCCCCCATCCTTTTCATTATTATGGCAGAATGCTTTGGAAGGACCATAGAAAAAATGGTGTTGCAAGGCTCCTTTAAGGGCCTCCAACCATCCTCTACTGACCTTATCTATTCCCACTAGCAGTTTGTTGATGATACTATTATTATGGGAGAATCAAGTATTTCAGAAGCTAAAGTTTTGAAGAGCACCCTGTGTAAATTTTCCTCTGCTTCAGGTCAGCTTATCAACTGGGCTAAAAGTGAAGTTTTTTTCATTAATACTCCAGAGAGAAGAAAATAGAGGATCAGCAGAATCCTAGAGTGTAGGATTGCTGACCTTCCTACTACCTACCTTGGTCTCCCCATGGGAATTGCCCCTCCTGATCCCTTCTGGAGTTCTCTAGTGGACAACTTTCATAAAAAACTTGCTGGTTGGAAAGGGGCCCTCTTAAGTCAAGCTAGCAAGCTCCAACTCGTTAAGGCTACTCTTCAAAGTATTCCAATTTATGCTCTTAGTCTTTTCAAAATTCTAGTTAAGTATGCTAAAGCAATCGAGAAAATTCAAAGAAGATTCCTATGGTCTGGGGTTGAGGATAAGCAAAGAATGTCTTTGGTGGCCTGGGACCAGGTCTGTAGGCCAAAAAGCAAAGGAGGTCTGGGCCTCAGGAGGATTCGTACTTTAAATGAAGCTCTCCTATCCAAACAAGTCTGGACCTATCCAAACAAGTCTGGAGAATGTTTCATTCCGATTCTGAATGGTGCAAAATTTGGTGAAGTAAGTACTCTCTTATGTCCTCCTCTCTCTCCTCTTTTATCAATTCATATCTCAGTATTAATGGATCCCACATTTGGAATCATGCCTCTAAATGTAAAGAAGGTATAGCTAAAGGAGTGATATGGAAACTTGGAAATGGTAGGAAAGTAAAATTCTGGGAGGATCCCTGGCTTTTTGATAAACCTTTAATGGACTTCAATGAATGGGCCCCCCATGCTCCCTCCTATATTAGATCTTTTGGCTCCTTAGTTGCTGAGTACTGGGATGGTAATGAATGGCAGAACATTGAAAGTATCCACCCTAGCCTTTCTAAGCTCAAGATCCATCTGTCTGCGGTATGGTTGAATAATGAAGAGGATTCCCTGATTTGGAAACATGATCCCAAAGGTACTTTATCTGTGTCTTCTATGTATTGTGTCCTTTCCCCCCCCTCCTATTAACCCTTATTGGTCTAAATCCTGGATTAAGGGTCTTACCCCCAAAATCAATTTTTTCTTCTGGACTATCCTCCAAAATAAGATCCTGACCCTTGACAACCTCAAAGGCAGAGGTTTTGCCCTCCCTAATAGATGTGTGTTGTGCCTTCAAGAGGAAGAGTCTATGGACCACCTTGCTCTCCACTGTTCCTTCTCAGCCTCTATTTGGGAAAGCTTCCTCAATAGCTTTAGTATTGCTTGGGTGTTTCCTAATAACATCAGAGATATGTTCTCCTGGAATATTCAATGGACTAACTCTTTTTTGAGATGTTTGTGGCAGCTCTCTCTTCCTCACATCTTGTGGGGTCTATGGAAAGAAAGAAATAACCAAATCTTCAAGGATGTCTCCCTCAATCAAGATATTGTGTTCCAGAAAATTCAATGGTCTATTCAGGAAAATATAGGGATCATTGAGGGTCCTTGTTACTCGAACAACTCACTGGAATCAAATATCTTAAGGGTATGGAATCTGAAGATCACCGATGGTCCTAATCTCAACCACAATAGAAGGCTTGAATCTAATTGGCAAACCCCTCCTCAAGCTTGTCTCAAAGTTAATTTTGACGATGCTGCCAAAGGCAATCCAGGTCCTTCAGGTTGTGGAGCTATTCTTAGAGATCATAGAGGAATTTGCAAGGAAATGGTTGCTGTCCCTATTGGAACCCAAACCAACCATAAAGCTGAAGCAATGGTAGCTCTTCAAGGCATCATCCTAGCCAAAAAATGGAAATGCCCCTATCTATGGATAGAAGGGGATTCAAATAATATAATAAAGCGCCTTAATGGGACTTCAAAACCTTCATGGTCGATTCACAATATAATCACCTCTGCTAGTGACATTATTAGCACCTTTAAAAAATGCCATACCTCCCACATCTACTGAGAGGCCAATGGCTCTGCTGACTGGGCTACCAATGTGGTGATTAAAAGTGAGGCAATTACCATGTGGACAGGTGAATGCAGACTCCCTGAAGATGTCAAACAAATCATTAGTAATGAGCGATATAGAAGTACTCCAAAGACTCTTGATGGACAGGATAATTATGAAAAGTACTGATGTGAGTACTTTGAGTTATTTTAATAATGAGAAAATCACTCATTATAACATCAATGCCATAAACTCTCATGCTTTCTAGGTAATTGTTATAGTTCTGAAAAGCTCTCTATTTAATCAGCTCTACAAGTTTCAAAATTTGGCTGTGAGTAGCGAAAACATGGGCGGAAATAGGAGGCAATATGAACCAAGTAGTTGTAAAGAATGGAAACAGAAGGAAGAGGTTTGGGGTATTCTACATAAGGGTGGTCTCTCGAATTTCATGGAGAGACTCCATGGCCGAGATGGTATGGTAACCGGTCTTTTCTGCAAGAACTGGAAGAAGGGCATGTTAAAAATGGGCAATCAAATGGTTGAAATCGATGAAGATTTAATTGCTCAAGTCACGGGCCTCACCAGGGAAGGTTGCAACTTCTACAGAGATAGGAAGGTCAGTAGGGAAGCTATTGAAAGGTACCCGGTAACTGAGAAAGAGAAAAAATGAATGGTAAAGTTGAGCAAAACCTACTACCCGCCTAGGGCTTTTGCCAAACCCTGGCGGGAGATTCTCTTTGTTTTAATGCATTATATCACTCTAGATGGTAGGTTCATGAAAGTTTATGGGCATCACTTTGTTCTGTTGAATCACTTTAGGCACAATGATAAGGTTAATCTCCCTTATTTCCTGCTTTGTTCGATGAATGCATCCCTTAAGGCCTACAAAGAGAACTTACTAGGTGATACTGCTATGCACCAAGGCCTAATGGTCCTAATTTATGACCATTTAAATGCCAATCAAATTGCTCAGATGCAGCCCTTTGTGGATTCTAAGGAAGAGATGTCTGATTCTGCCTTTTCTGAGGAGGAGGAATCCAATAGTGAATCTGCATCTGATACAGAGGATAGTTCTGATGTCTTGAAGTATGAAAGCGGGAAGAAGAGGAAATACAAAAAAACAAGACCCTCTTCATCCAAGGGCAAAAAGCCTCAAAACAAACCCCTGATCAAGATCTCTTCGGAAGAGGAGAACTCAGATGACTCTGAGAAGGAGAACCCTAAAGGGCTATTGAAGAAGAAAACAAAAAACCATACCTAGACCCGAAAAAAGCACAAGAAAAAAGAGGAGATTGGCAAGGAATCGAAAGCTGACAAGCAAGCAAGGACCCTGGAACCTGAGCACAGCCTAGAAAAGGAGACCATGGAAGAGAATCTTAGGGCTTCCGACACTATTTCCACCCTCCACATCCCCAAAGAAGAATAGGTTACCCCTGGAAAAGCTGCTCCCCCATCTGGCCCTCCTCCCAAGCATTTGCATGGTTTCATGGAAACAATGGAGTGGTTCATTAATGGTTACAAGAAAGTTGTGGATGAATATAAAAAACTCTATAACAAAATCTTGATTCTGGAAACCATTAATATTGGGGAGGGGAATACAATGGCTGACTATATTGAGGACCTGAAAAACACCATTACCAAAGCTGAAGACATCAGAGATGCTTTCAACCCCTGGTTTGAGAAGATTGAAAAGGAGATGCTGGACAGAAAAAGCCTGGTGGACACTAGCGAAAAAACCCTCTCGGACACTGTTACCAAAGTTGAAAAAATTGAGGAGTGCCTGAAGAACATCGCTAAACAAAACCTAAGTATCCTAAAGATCTCGGCCAACAACACCCACACTCTCATCAACAAGCTAGATGATGATAAGGAAATCCATGACTTAGACCTAGAAGCTCAAGGAACAGGGGAAGCTCAAGTCCCAGAACCCACACCAGAGGCAAGAGGAAGGAAAAGAAACCGAACAAGGATCTGGAAGACCTGAAAGCTTTTGGGGCCACCTATGACGAGCTGGTGATAAAGGCAGAGGATCTAGTAAAAAAAATTGTTGTGTAGTGCCTTCCCTATTTCTTTGCTATTTTTTGTTGTTAAGTTGTTCTTTCTGTTAGCTGGTCTTTTGGCCAGTCTTTATGTATGCGGTCTTTATTGCACTATTCTTCTCGATGCTCTTTCTCTATCTTTGTTGTAAAGGTTTCAGGTCCTGAAAACCTATTTTTTAATTAATCGGAACATCATGATCTAACATATATATTGTAATCTAATCTATGACCATGGATTTACTCACTTATCTACATACTTTTGGTAGTGTATAAGATATATTGTAAATAGGAACAATTTACAATAGATAATCTATGACCATTGGTTGATATAGATTAGAGACTTAGAGTTACCATAGATCCTACTAAGATAAGTAATAGATTAGGTTGCCTACTTAGAGTTACCATATATCAAACAATAGATCCTCAATGGTATTCTCTAAGGTACACAATTTTTTTACGTAGTCCATTAATTGCAAATCTATCAGAAAATATATATTCATTAGGTTGATATCTATGCGTGGAGAATGATAGTTGATAAGGCAACCTAATTATTTGTAAGTATCAATCCTTTCAATACTTCCAAAATACTAATGAACTATACCTATCTTGACATCCTTCTCATGGATCTCTTACTAGATGTCACACCGATGATGTTTCCGGTTGTTGGAAAATAGATAAGAAAATCCTAGATGTCGCAACATGATAAGTGAGTAAGTTATAAGAAAATTATTTTTATACATCAAATGAATAAATATATGTTTCTATCTATTGTTAAACAGGGTCATCCTAATAACAACTTAATGAAAAGGTTGAAATTACAAATCCAAGTTAATAGATTTGATTCAAGGACTTAACATTTAGGATGATCTTGTTTAACCTTTCAAGGACAAAGATAGATGTAAAACCAACAACTTAATGAAAAGGTTGAAATTACATATCCAAGTTAATAGATTTGATTCAAGGACTTAGAATCATGATCTAACATATATATTGTAATCTAATCTATGACCATGGATTTACTCACTTATCTTATACTTTTGGTAGTATATAAGATATATTGTAAATAGGAACAATTTACAATAGATAATCTATGACCATTGGTTGATATAGATTAGAGTCTTAGAGTTACCATAGATCCTACTAAGATAAGTAATAGATTGGGTTGCCTACTTAGAGTTACCATATATCAAACAATAAATCCTCAATCTACAAAACACCATAATTTACTTTAATTTACTTTTATCACCAGTCATATGATGTGAACATCCAGAATCTGGAACAAAAAAAGGCAATATAATGTTACCAAAAAAAGGCAATATGTTACCATAATTTACTTTTATCACCAGTCATATGATATGAACATCCAGAAGCTAGAACAAAAAAGGCAACATATATCCTGGTTCTTTAGGATGATCCTGTTATATCACATTTAGGATCCTGTTATTTCATGATATAGATTATAGTCCTCATAAGTAAGCCTTTCATGGTGTCTATGCTTGATGGTCTAATCATTAAGTTGTTATTAGGATGATCATGTTTAACAATAGATAGAAACATATATTTATTCATTTGGTGTATAAAAATAATATTCTTATAACTTGATCATTCATGAAAAAATTGTTGGAATATATATGTTTCTATGACTGGTAAACACAAACCTATTGCACTGGCCATGATTGTGGTGGAGGGTGGAGAACCATTGGCAGGGAATTGAGGTTCTACCGTTTGGAGCTCATTTGTGCAAATATGAAAAAAATATTATAGCGCACATGTACAATGAATGTAGTGAAAATTAACAACAGTACAATGGTATGCACATATATATATACCTGCACAAATTTTCTATAGCTATATACATATATGTCTGTGTGTATGTGTGTGTGTGTCTGTCTATTTTTTCAATATGTAGGAGGGATATGGCTCTATTGTCATATCCAATACAACTTACTGGCACCTCATAGGCAGAGATTGACCAATATGTAGGAAGGATATGGCTCTAATCATTAAGTTGTTATTAGGATGATCCTATTTAACAATAGATAGAAACATATATTTATTCATTTGGTGTATAAAAATAATATTCTTATAACTTGATCATTCATGAAAAAACTGTTGGAATATATATGTTTCTATGACTGGTAAACACAAACCTATTGCACTGGCCATGATTGCGGTGGAGGGTGGAGAACCATTGGCAGGGAATTGAGGTTCTACCGTTTGGAGCTCATTTGTGCAAATATGAAAAAAATATTATAGCGCACATGTACAACGAATGTAGTGAAAATTAACAATAGTACAATGGTATGCACACACACACACACACATATATATATATATATATATATACCTGCACAAATTTTCTATAGCTATATACATATATGTCTGTGTGTATGTGTGTGTCTGTCTATCTATTTGTTCACAGAGCCACCTCTATAGGAAAAATAGGATTATGGACCATAATCTAGATATCAAAGCCACCTCTATAGGAAAAACAGGATTATGGACCATAATCTAGGATTTGCTTATCTATTTTCCAACAACCCAAAAGATCATCGGTGCGACATCTAGTCAGAGATCCATGAGAAGGATGTCAAGATAGGTATGGTTCATTAGTATTTTGGAAGTATTGCAAGGATTGATACTTACAAATAATTGCATATATTAGGCCACCTCTATAGAAAAACCAACAACCTAATGAAGTAAGTAATTCTAAGTCTGCAACAACCATCTAAACATATGGTGTAAATAATTGATACTTATTTACAAACTGTGTCTTTCTATTAGTAAATCTCCTTTGGGTCTACAACAACCATCTAAAGATCGATACTTACAAATAATTACATATATTAGTCACCTCTATAGAAAAACCAACCACCTAATGAAGTAAGTAATTCTAATCATGGTCCATAATCATGTTTTTCCTATAGAGGTGGCTCTGATATCTATACAGGTAATATAGGTGTGTCTGTCTATACATCCATGTTAGGAGATATCAAAGTAAATTATGCTCTTTCTTAATTATATGTAAATAATTAACTTGGATTATTGGTTTTTGAATAATAGGATTTGCAACAAATAGGATCTATACAGCTAATATAGATCATACCTTTTGATTGCATTGACCTTACATATGGTGACCAAAAGTAAATTATGGTTTGCATATTAGTCATACCTTTTGATTGCATTGATCTTTCATACCAAATAGGATCTGCAACAACCATCTAAAGATTGATACTCTGAGATATGGATGGTTTCTTAATTATAGTTATCTTTTCATACCAAGAATTACACATATATTAACATCGACACACTAGTTATGCACTTTCTTAATTATAATGCAAGATGCTTAATTTTGTTAGATTAGATTACAATATATATGTTAGATCATGATGTTAAGTCCTTGAACCAAATCTATTAACTTGGATTTGTAATTTCAACCTTTTCAGTAATTTCAATTAATCAGCCTTTCAGAGGTGAATCTATTATTCAATTATGTTGGAATTATGGATCAAAGTATGTGGAATAATAGATATATATGATTAAGAAGATGATGATTGTTATATATTCCAGCATGATTGCACTTTTCTTGATAAGGCAACCTAATTAGGTGACCGTCTTGAGCACACACACAGAGATCTCCAACAAGATCCAAAATTTTATGTCAACATGGTTCATCAGAAAAGGGCAATGGTGGATTCACCCAACCTTTGGTAATACTGCACACAAAAAGGATAGGTTAGATTAATGCCGACATACATGATTCTCCATGGCATTTGAATTCATGAATGGAATAAATATAAATTTGATCTTCATTTGCATAATCTACTATTGTTGCAAATTCACCATAAAGGCTTAACATGTTTTAGATTTTTGTCATTTCTCTTTGATAGGTTACCCCAGCATTCCATAAGCCAAATGGCATGACATTCCAACAATATGATCCCAAGGACAGGTAAGTCATATCTTATGAGTTTGGAGATAGATTATTAAGTAGATAAGCTTGCCATTTATAATATCTCTGCAGCAACTTCTTGTTTGTTGTTCCAATGGTTGGATATGACTCTATATAACTGTTGTGACATATTCACACATCGCCTCATTGCAAATGGGGACCCCTACTTAAGATTGCTCACTTCTTGAATGAGAAGTTGAATTCCAACCATTGGAACAACAAACAAGAAGTTGTTGTAGAGATATGATAAATGGCAAGCAAATCTACTTAATAATATTTCTCCAAACTCATAAACATTCACATGCGACAAAAGAAGAGACATACAAATAATGATTAGGCCATGCGACAAAAGAAGAGACATACAAATAACGATTTAAGTGAGACTAATGTTGACAATACATTTCTCTCTCCCTCTCTAGTTTCAAATATAAAGGATGTCATATAATTTAAATATAAATTTATACCGTTATATGACTTAGTATATGTTAAACAACCATATTATTAGTCATACCAAATAGGATTGGATCTATAGAGGTGGCCTAATATATGCAATAGCTATAAATACCAAGACACCTCTATAGAATTGCATATATTAGGCCACCTCTATAGATCCAATCCTATTTGGTATGACTACTCATATGGTTGTTTAACATATACTAAGTCATATAATGGTAGAACTTTATATTTTAATTATATGACATCCTTTATATTTGAAACTAGAGAGGGAGAGAGAAATGTGTTATCAACAATAGTCTCACTTAAATCGTTATTTGTATGTCTCTTCTTTTGTCAACATTTCTCTCTCCCTCTCTAGTTTATAGAGAGAAATGTGTTGTCAACAATAGTCTCACTTAAGTTGTTATTTGTTTCCAATATATTTGAAATATGGATGATATGCAACACAAAACCCCCAAATAAATATATGATTAGTCATACCAATCACGAAATTAAGTCCATGCGACAAAAGAAGAGACATACAAATAACGATTTAAGTGAGCCTATTATATGTTACTGAATAATAGAATTGCATATATTAGGCCACCTCTATAGATCCAATCCTATTTGGTATGACTAATCATATGGTTGTTTAACATATACTAAGTCATATAACGGTAGAACTTTATATTTTTTTAACATATATATGGTTGTTTAACATATGTGAAGGGAGAATAATAGAATTGCATATATTAGGCCACCTCTATAGATCCAATCATGTTTGGTATGACTAATCATATGGTTGTTTAACATATACTAAGCCATATAATGGTAGAACTTTATATTTTAATTATATGACATCCTTTATATTTTAATTATATTTGTATAGAATCTATATATTACTCACAATTATGTCCTTATCAAGAAAAGTGCAATCATGTTGGAATATATAACAATCATCATCTTCTTAATCATGTATATCTATTAATCCATATGCAATTAAGTCCATGTGACAAAAGAAGAGACATATCATATCTGGTACAACTAATCATATGGTTGTTTAACATATACTAAGTCATATAACGATAGAACTTTATATTTGAATTATATTTGTATAGAATCTATATATTACTCACATATACCACTATAGATCCATTTAGAGGTGGCCTAATATATTCAATTAAGTCCATGCAAAAAAAGAAGAGACATACTTTATGTTTGAATTATATTTGTATTGACTAATCATATATTTATTTGGGGGTTTTGTGTTGCATATCATCCATATTTCAAATATATTGGAAACAAATAACAATTTAAGTGAGACTATTGTTGACAACACATTTCTCTCTATAAACTAGAGAGGGAGAGAGAAATGTGTTGTCAACAATAGTCTCACTTAAATCGTTATTTGTATGTCTCTTCTTTTGTCAACATTTCTCTCTCCCTCTCTAGTTTATAGAGAGAAATGTGTTGTCAACAATAGTCTCACTTAAAATGTTATTTGTTTCCAATATATTTGAAATATGGATGATATGCAACACAAAACCCCCAAATAAATATATTTGAATATTACTCACAAGGGAGAAATTTGGTTGGCCTAATAAATAATATATGCAATTATATGACTAATATATGCAATTATTTGTAAGTATCACTCTTTAGATGGTTGTTGCAGATCCTATTATTCAAATACCAAGACACCTCTATAGATCCAATATATTTGAAATATGGATGATATGCAACACAAAACCCCCAAATAAAGTTCTACCATTATATGACTTAGTATATGTTAAACAACCATATTATTAGTCATACCAAATAGGATTGGATCTATATAGGTGGCCTAATATATGCAATTATATAGATCCAGCCAAAGTTGACAAATATAGTATATATGCAATTATATGTAGTTATATAGATCAATCCAAACAATTCTAATATATGCAATTACATGCAATTATATAGATCCATCCAAACAATTATATGTAATTATTTGCAATTATTTGTAATTATATAGAGGTGACTAATATATGCAATTAAATCTTTAGATGGTTGTTGCAGATCCTATTATGCAAACCATATCCATTGGATCTATATGATTAGTCATACCAAATAGGATTGGATCTATATGATTTACCCAAGAAGTCCTGATATGAATTAATATATTGCATAACACTATCATATAAATTGGTTGATTACAAGATAAGTAATATATCTATGGTAACTCTAAGCTGATCATATATCAAACAATAGATCCTACGTTGGCTAACTAGGTTAACATAGGATTGTTTAACAATTATATGCAATTATTTGCAATTATTTGTAAGTATATAGAGGTGACTAATATATGCAATTATTTGTAAGTATCAATCTTTAGATTGTTGTTGCAGATCCTATTATGCAAACCATATCCATTGGATCTATATGATTAGTCAGACCAAATAGGATTGGATCTATGGTAACTCTAAGGTACTATGGATCTATATGAATTATTATAGATCCTATTTGGTATGACTAATCATATAGATCCAATGGATATGGTTTGCATAATAATAAGGATTTGATTAGTCACCTTAGTAAGTAATATATCTATGGTAACTCTAAGCTGATCATATATCAAACAATAGATCCTACGTTGGTTAACTATAATATTAGAATATAGTATATAAAGGATCTATATGATTAGTCATACCAAATAGGATTGGATCTATAGAGGTGGCCTAATATATACAATTATATAGAGGTGTCTTGGTATTTGAATAATAGGATCTGCAAGAACCATCTAAAGATTGATACTTACAAATAATTGCATATATTAGTCATATAATTGCATATAATTGGATCTATAGAGGTGGCAACAACTAAATAACATGTTAACAAACTAAGAAAACATTATAAATAATTGCATATACTAAGTCATATCAAATATATTGGATCTATAGAGGTGGCCTAATATATGCAATTCTATATCCTTGATCAGTAATATACCATAGATCCAATCCTATTTGGTATGACTAATCATATAGATCCAATGGATATGGTTTGCATAATAATTCTATTTGGTATGACTAATAATAATAATCATATTATTGGATCTATATACTTACAAATAATTCTATTGCTTACCAAATTGAATATCCTTGATCAATAGATATACTTACTAAGGTGACTAAGCTAATCATATATCAAAAATAGATCTATTGTTTGATATACATAGATATACTTACACACCAACGATTATAACAAGAATGATTAGCCTTGATCAATAAGTTCTAGGATTGTTTAACTAGTGCGTCGATGTTAATATATGTGTAATTCTCGGTATGAAAAGATAACTATAATTAAGAAACCATCCATATCCCAGAGTATCAATCTTTAGATGGTTGTTGCAGATCCTATTTGGTATGAAAGATCAATGCAATCAAAAGGTATGACTAATATGCAAACCATAATTTACTTTAGGTTGTTGGTTTTTCTATAGAGATGACTAATATATACAAATATTCAAATACCAACATAGATCCTAATAATAATATGCAGATCCTAATAATTGTGGAATCTTTAGATGGTTGTTCCAGATCCTAATGATTAATTCACATACTTAATCATTCTTGTTATAATTGTTGGTTTGTAAGTATATCTATGTATATCAAACAATAGATCTATTGTTTGATATATGATCAGCTTAGTCACCTCTATATTTGAAATTATTTGTAGATCCAATCCTATTTGGTATGACTAATCATACAAATCCAATGGATATGGTTTGCATAATAGGATCTGCAACAACCATCTAAAGATTGATACTTACAAATAATTGCATTTATTAGTCACCTCTATATACTTACAAATAATTGCAAATAATTGCATATAATTGTTAAACTATCCTATATTAACCTAGTTAACCAACGTAGGATCTATTGTTTGATATATGATCAGCTTAGAGTTACCATAGATATATTACTTACTAAGGTGACTAATCAAATCCTTATTATTATGCAAACCATATCCATTGGATCTATATGATTAGTCATACCAAATAGGATCTATATTAATTCATATAGATCCATAGTACCTTAGAGTTACCATAGATCCAATCCTATTTGGTATGACTAATCATATAGAGGTGACTAATCAATCCTATTTGCATATAATTGTTAAACAATCCTATGTTAACCTAGTTAACCAACGTAGGATCTATTGTTTGATATATGATCAGATTAGAGTTACCATAGATATATTACTTACTAAGGTGACTAATCAAATCCTTATTATTATGCAAACCATATCCATTGGATCTATATGATTAGTCATGCCAAATAGGATCTATATTAATTCATATAGATCCATAGTACCTTAGAGTTACCATAGATCCAATCCTATTTGGTATGACTAATCATATATAAGGATTTGCAATTATTTGTAAGTATATAGAGGTGACTAATATATGCAATTATTTGTAAGTATCAATCTTTAGATGGTTGTTACAGATCCTATTATGCAAACCATATCCATTGGATATATATGATTAGTCATCCAAAGTAGGATCTATTGTTTGATATATGATCAGCTTAGTCACCTCTATGTACTATCCAAATACATGATCTAAATAAAGGTTAAACAATCCTATGTTAACCTAGTTAACATACGTAGGATCTATTGTTTGATATATGATCAGCTTAGTCACCTCTATGTACTATCCAAATATTTGCAATTAACCAACGTAGGATCTATGTCTTGGTATTTGAATATTAGGATCTACAACAACCATTTAAAGATTGATACTTACAAATAATTGCATATATTAGTCACCTCTATAGAAAAACCAACAACCTAAAGTAAATTATGGTTTGCATATTAGTCATACCTTTTGATTGCATTGGTCTTTCATACCAAATAGGATCTACAACAACCATCTAAAGATTGATACTCTAGGATATGGATGGTTTCTTAATTATAGTTATATTTTCATACCAATAATTACACATGTATTAACATCGACACACTAGTTAAACAATCCTAGAACTTATTGAAATAATTAAGATGCATGGTTTCTTAATTATTGTTTAACTCTGAGGTTAAACAATCCTATGTTGAGGTGACTTAGTATATGTTAAACAACCATATATGATTAGTCATACCAAATAGGATTGGATCTATAGAGGTGGCCTAATATATGCAATTATATGCAATTATATAGATCCATCCAAAGGTGACAAATATAGTATATATGTAATTATATGCAATTATATAGATCCATCCAAGCAATTCTAATATATGCAATTATATGCAATTATATAGATCCATCCAAACAATTATATGCAATTATTTGCAATTATTTGTAAGTATATAGAGGTGACTAATATATGCAATTATTTGTAAGTATCAATCTTTAGATTGTTGTTGCAGATCCTATTATTCAAATACCAAGACACCTCTATAGAATTGCATATATTAGGCCACCTCTATAGATCCAATATATTTTAAATATGGATGATATGCAACACAAAACCCCCAAATAAAGTTCTACCATTATATGACTTAGTATATGTTAAACAACCATATGATTAGTCATACCAAATAGGATTGGATCTATAGAGGTGGCCTAATATATGCAATTCTATAGAGGTGTCTTAGTCAATCTAAGTCAATCTTTAGATGGTTGTTGGAGATCGTATTATTCAAATACCAAGACACCTCTATAGAATTGCATATATTAGGCCACCTCTATAGATCCAATATATTTGATATGACTTAGTATATGCAATTATTTGTAATGTTTGCTCAGTTTGTTAACATGTTACCAGGTTCTTGCCACCTCTATAGATCCAATTATATGCAATTATATGACTAATATATGCAATTATTTGTAAGTATCAATCTTTAGATGGTTGTTGCAGATCCTATTATTCAAATGATTAATTCACATACTTAATCATTCTTTTTATAATCGTTGGTTTGTAAGTATATCTATGTATATCAAACAATAGATCTATTGTTTGATATATGATCAGCTTAGTCACCTCTATATTTGCAATTATTTGTAGATCCAATCCTATTTGGTATGACTAATCATATATGGTTGTTTAACATATACTAAGTCACCTCAACATAGGATTGTTTAATGGTATATCTTAGTTTGCATATATTATTGTTATAATAATTGGTTTGTAAGTATATCTATGTATATCAAACAATAGATCTATTGTTTGATATATGATCAGCTTAGTCACCTCTATAGAAAAACCAACAACCTAATGAAGTAAGTAATTCTAAGTCTGCAACAACCATCTAAACATATGGTGTAAAAACCTGTGATATCAAACTAATATATTAGTCACCTCAATATAATTGGATTATTTAAGAATTTACTTTCTATAGAGGTGTCTTGGTAATTGAATAATAGGATCTGCAACAACCATCTAAAGATTGATACTTACAAATAATTGCATATGTTAGTCACCTCTATATAAAAACCAACAACCTAAAGTAAATTATGGTTTGCATATTAGTCATAGCTTTTGATTGCATTGATCTTTCATACCAAATAGGATCTGCAACAACCATCTAAAGATTGATAATTGCAGTGTTCTGGAAATTATATATATTAGATCCATTATGTGCTAGTCGAGTTGCAGTGTTGAATCCAGGATTATGTAAGTATACCATATATCAAATAGGATCTGCAAGAACCATCTAAAGATTGATACTTACAAATAATTGCATATATTAGTCATATAATTGCATATATCTTAAATAACCTATATAATTGCATATAATTGACTTAAATGGTATATCTTAGTTTGTAAGTATACCATATATCAAATAGGATCTGCAACAACAGTCTATAAGTATATTAGTCATATAATTGCATATAATTGACTTAAATGGTATATCTTAGTTTGTAAGTATACCATATATCAAATAGGATTTGCAACAACCATCTAAAGATTGATACTTACAAATAATTGCATATATTAGTCATATAATTGCATATAATTGGATCTATAGAGGTGGCAACAACCAAACAACATGTTAACAAACTGAGCAAACATTACAAATAATTGCATATACAAAGTCATATCAAATATATTGGATCTATAGAGGTGGCCTAATATATGTAAATCTATAGAGGTGTCTTGGTATTTGAATAATAGGATCTGCAACAACCATCTAAAGATATATCTTAAAATGTTCTGGAAATTATATATATTAGATCCATTATGTGCTAGTCAACAACCTAATGAAGTATATTAGGGGGGGTAAATTAATCTTGGCTAACACTGCAACACGATTTCTCCAAGAACGCTTGGTTGGCAAGGGTTTTTCACAAAATAGGTTCATCCTCATTAGGTTCGGTTAATTAATGATAGAGAGATAAACATATGGCATAGTGATGACATAGATACCTTGCACATATGATATCAAACAATAGATCCAAGAATTACTTAACAATAGATAGAAACATATATTTATTCATTTATCCACAGCGTTGGACTTCTTGGGTAAATTAAACCTGGATTCAACCAATAGATAGAATTACTTACTTCATTAGACCAGGTTAAAGGATTTGCATAACACCATAGTACAAGCATAGATTAAAATATTTGCTTATCTATTTTCCCTTCTAGGTTTCCATGTATATTTGGTGTCATCATGTGTTGATGTGTGATTGTGTTTATCATTTTAATAGTTGATTTAATGATTGTTTGAGATTTAGTAATGGTTTTAATATTAAATTGGATTTGAAGTTGAACTTGGGCATATACTAATTCAACAACCCCTCACTCTCGGTATATATGTGTCATCCTAAATCTACCTTAAGTTGTTAATTTCTTCCAAGGAAGTTGACTTTGACAACAATTTTTAAGCACACATATATACTTTAACAACCACTAAGTTAAATTTAATGCGATATAGTGACGATAAGAGAAAAAGAGAAACTTACCCGACCACCATGATCGGTGCAAGGTATCTAATAGGTGAAGAATACAATTCATATTACCTCCTTGATACAATATATTCCAATTATTACACCCATATAATTTAATTAATCAACCTTGCATATATGCTATCACAAGGAAATTATCTTGACAATGGCAGAGAGATAAACATATATTCCTTCTGATCTCCCTCAAGGACTTAACATAACAATAAATGCAAGGAAGTGTGCAATCAATAAATGGTCGTGGTAAGCATATGTGCAAGGTATCTATGTCGTAATTTCATTAAGGTCGTCATGATGTTAAGTCCTTGAATCAAATCTATTACACCCATATAAGATATATCATAAATCTAAGTTAAATTTAATGGGATATAGTGACGATAAGAGAAAAAGAGAAACTTAACCCCATCCTTACATATAATTACTTCTAACAGTTCCTATTTACAATATATCTTATACACTACCAAAAGTATAAGATAAGTGAGTAAATCCATGGTCATAGATTAGATTACAATATATATGTTAGATCATGATGTTAAGTCCTTGAATCAAATCTATTAACTTGGATTTGTAATTTCAACCTTCTCATTAAGTTGTTGTTTTTATTGTTATTAGGATGATCTTGTTTAACAATAGATAGAAACATATATTTATTCATTTGGTGTATAAAAATAATTTTCTTATAACTTACTCACTTATCCACACACTAAATTTAATTCCTATTTACCCTTACTAATTTTCTTATAAGGTATATTTAAAAATTATTAGATTGTAGAGATAATAGCGAAATCTAACATGTTTTCCAAATCTATGATCATGGTATCTCATCTTCAGATGTTAGATAAAATGATAATATAAATTGTTGTTCCTAATGTTGGTGAGCATGGCATAGTGTCACGGGGAGCGACTATGGTTGTCGAATCATCCAAGACCTACTTTAAACACCTTCGTAGGGGGCTAGGGCGAGAGGGTGCACGGCCCTCTAAGCCATAGGCTTGTACACTTGTAGTTGTATTTAGTATTTACTATTTACCTTTGGTATTTGTATGAAACATTTGATGATGATCATATGATGACATGGATTTTTTACTCCATGAGTTTTGTAATATTGTATACACATCCTAGTCAGAGATCCATGAGAAGGATGTCAAGATATATCAAAATCACTATCTTCATTTTATTTATGGACTAAAGATTTGTAATTTAGAGGATGGTTTGCCAGACAGAGGGAGATCATTGACAATAAGCATACAGAGTATCACAATATGAAATATTCAAGGAGCCCATTGTGATACTTTGACAACAATTAAATATATCCTTGATTGGTTCATTAAGTTGGAGAATATATAACCATAGGACCCCTTATGACACAATATGGTGTCGTTAGGGGTCTTTGTATGCTGGATTCCATGATACTCTGTATGCTTCACTTTTCTTCAGATGTGGAAATATATATAATAGGATTCCTAGATGTATGTCCACATGTTGAAATACTGATAGAATGTGAAATATATAATAGGATGTGACTATTTTTATAACCTCCTTTCCATAATATTCCTTCAATACAGTAATATGTAACCTCCTTTCCAATATCCACTTTCACATCCATTATCAGGCTTCATATGTAAGCATACATATTAAGCTAGTTAATTCTGCTGGTTTGTTTTATGAGTCCAATTTTGCAGACTTAGAGAATACCACTGAGGATATTCACATTCTCAATAAAACCTAGTAGTAATTATTCCGAATGCAATGTAAATCATACGCATTAGAAGTAATCATTTATTGGTTAGAAGTGATATAGGAGCTGCCACGTTTAAAATAGCAATTGTTAAGAGGATGTAAGGTAAGTTATATTTCACCCTTAGTTGTTGGTTTTCCTTTGGTGTTCCTGGCGCGGCATTACAAGAGCAGTTTCGGCTATTGCTGCTATAGGAGGAGATGAGGGGGACAAGGACGAGGATGAGGACATGGACATCGCTGATGACACCAGAGCCAGCGACAATGATGGAGATGATAATTCTTTCTCTGAGTCATCAAGTCATGAGGGAGGTGAGAGCTCTTAGGATACTGATATACCTGAGCTCGAGGATGTACCTGTTGCAAAGGTAGGTGGAGAGGGTGGTGATGGGGGACAGGGTCATGACAGACATGATGATGACGATCCTTAGATCCTTAGAGCATGGATCCAGAGTTTGGAGCATGCTCTAGTTGCAGAGCAGCAGAGACGAAGAGATGATCAAGCCCTAGTCCGACAAGAGCAGAAGGCCTGGATTGCAGAGCGAGCTACGTTGATTGCTGAGTGGGATCACTTACAGAGGGAGAAAGATGATGTCATTCAGAGGGAATAGTTATCATATGATTCTTATGAGTAGTATATTGCTTTGAGTATAGGTGACATCACTCGAGATGATTGACTCATTCATTTATCTCAGAAGTGTTTGTATTGGCGACAGGAGTACGAGAGAGTTGTCCCTGAGGGTCAGAAAGTATAGAGCTATTGTTCTTATAGTTCAAGTAGATTGACTGCTCAAGATGCAAGTAGCGCAAGTGTTATGGGACCACCTCGGGTGTCATCGGGACATACTAGAGCAAGATCAAGCAGGCAGGATCCTCTAACGGATAGAGGCAGTGTCGATTGACACTTTGTTTATTATGTTATATGAGTTGTCGGGCAGTTTATTGTATTATGACATATTACCATATTTGATATATATATATATATATGATTTCCAGTTTTGGTGGCGGTCTTATATGCTAGTGTATTATTTATGTGATGTATGATTCTACATCCTTTCTACGATGCACTTTATTTTATTTGATTAAAAAAGTATGCATGATTCTACATTTTCTTATTTATAATGATGCATGATGTTATTTACATATCTATGTACTAATAATCTTATGATGATGTAATGATGTTTAGAATGAACTAAATGTTTCAAATGTATGCAACTAAAATAAAAGTATATGAATATAAATGAATGCTATATGATAATGCAATCAAAGAAATGGAATTATAAAGTAATGCAAAATGATGTAATGCTATGAGTTTAAATGAATTAATGCAATAACTTAATGAATATGAATAAATGAATGTAACGTAATAAATGCAATGTGGATTAATGTAACTAAATGAATGAAGGCATAGTAAAAATGTAGGCAACTATATGATAAATGGATCTTTTTGTTGAAATATGCCAGAATATTATTTGATTACATGGCTCAATTAATTTAGAAGAAATGTTAGAACGAAGAGATAATTGAGGAGAGAACATGTCAGATGAAATGAGAGAATTGATTCGAGAAGTTGATTAGTGAGAGAATGATCAAGCAAATAAGATGAAAAGATTGGAGATGATAGTACAACCAATTTGTGTGTCTTTATTTATAGCACAGTATATTCACCATTGAGCCTTATTATGTAACAATGGAGCTTTGCACACCAGGGTATGAGGAACCAAGGTGTAGAGATATCTCATTGCAAAAATAAACACTTTAGCAAACAAGGAGAGAACCCTTCCATTTTGGGTATAGCACCAAGGGTCGAGGTATGTATGATAGTCACAAGCATAGTTATCCTTGACTTTATTTTTGCATAGGATACTTGCCGAATGAATGTACCAACACAGACACCCATTGGAACTATTCCCCCAGAACTTCATCGGTTAATACCACAAACAATAAACAAATATAAAGACCATGCCCATCACGACTCCTCTAGTCACTTGTGGACATCCTTGAGTAGCATAGTAACATGATTTGTCACCAATTGATAAAAGATAAAGACTAAGTTGGACAAAACCCAACAACCATACCGATCTGTGCCTTTGTTTTGATTAGTTGATGTGATGGTTGATAATGTCTAGTTTTAGAGATTTTAATGCCCCATGTAAGACCGATCTGTCTGGTTTTGAGTCTACCCTTCCTTGCTTAAGACAAATTGATTGATAGGGTTGGTTGATCTGATTGACAAGATAGTTTGATTATTTTGATTGCAGATGTTGATAAGGTAGCTTCATCCTTTTGCTAACCTTGTGCGAAGTGTTTGTTGGATATCTTCTAAGGTGTTTGATTTCTTGCGAGACATATTATTGCAATTTTTTTATTGGTTTTCCGATTTTTAGTTCATTTTGAAAGAGCTTTTTCGGTGTTTTTGTATTTTTTTAGGATCATATTTGAATTTTTTTGGTGCTTTTTTCTAATTTTTATCGATTTTTTTAGGACATTTTATTTTCTTAGGGTTTTTTAAAGATATTTTATGATTTTTAGGGTTTTTTCATGATATTTTATGAGTTTTAGGGTTTTTTAAGACATTTTATGATTTTTAGGGTTTTTTCCAACTATGCCCTCAATATATAGACCTATGATGATATGATGATCTACATAATGCTCGTGGAGATAATGAAATATTTTCAAAGCAGTATGCAAGATGAAAGTGCATTTCCTTATTTGGACAAGGATGGTTTTATACGCTTATCACTCTGTAATGCACTAATTGAATTAAAGGTACAAAACATTTCAAAGATAAGAGTTCAATTCATTCTCAAAGACCTTTGATCATCCACATTAACACACTAAGTAACTAGGCTTTATAAATGGAGACGCGGAAAATTTCCCCCCTAAATCCTAAAAATGTTGATCATCGTTTGCCTATGTGTGTGCAATTGAATTCATTCTAACCTTTGTAATCATTAGAGACCCTTAGAACCCTATATGACTAGCTACATGAGTTATTCTGACTTCAAAAGAATCTTGGATAGAGCCTCATTGCCAGTCAGATGTCTATAGCCCCAACGAGGTTATCGTTGTAATCTCTCAAATATTGCTCCACTGTCAATAGGTGTCCATAGCCCTCATGGAGTTATTCGCATGTTCCCATAGCCAAGTTTTTAATGTTATTTTTTGTGTGATAAATCTTTTTTTGTATTATATCTTTTGTTCTTCTGTCTTGATATTTGATGCGCAATTTGGCATACTCTTTTCCTTTTTTATTCTTGCATTGGCTTGTAAGTAATGAAACCTACATGGGTGTGATGATTACAGTGGCGCTGAAGTAGAATTTTGGATTTTTCACTAGCCATATAATCAACTAGGTATCTATAATTACTTAGGGAAAATGATTAATGTGTAAGATATAGCAATGGATAGATTTTAGTTGACAAGACTTAAAAGTTAACCTTTTACCCAACCATAGGTAAAGCTCAATCACAAGGTGACACTTATTATGAATAAATTTAGGCTTTCAAAAACTTTTACACACAAGTATCTAGGAAATGAGAAGTCCCTCGATCTTCTTTTTTAAGTGCAAATAGGTGATTAACTAAGTCGATTTCCTTGCTTTATTGATGCAGCTATAATATTTGTGACTATGATGCAATTTTGAAAATGAACTATATGCAATGCAATACTAGAGAAATAATATGCAAATGCAGAAAATGAAAGCTAAACTAGCCCAACCCTTAGTTGTATTATCGTTTAAGGTGCATGTTGTTCATAGGATCAGGGAGTGGATCTCCCTCCATCATGGACAAATTATATGCCCCATTACTAATGACCCGTGTTATTATGAAAGCACCCAACCAGTTAGGTTCATATTTTCCTAGTTTCTCATGCTCTGCTAGGTTCTTCTGATTCTCCATGAGGACTAAATCTCCTACCTCAAAGGTCCTTGGCCTTACTCTTTTGTTACATCTCCTTTTGAGTTTCTTCTAATAGCCTTGTAGGTGATTTAATGCACTTTGTCACTTCTCATTCAACATTTCTAGCTCTTGAAGTTGGGCAACTCTATAGTCTTCTTCTGATATGATGCCTTTTAGGGAAAACCCGAGAGATGACAATTCTACCTCAATAGGAAAAATAGATTTAGTACCATAGACCAATGAGTATGGGGTGGTGCATGTGGCTATAGGCACACCTATTCTATAATCCCAAAGTGTGAGATTTAACTGGAGATGCCATTCTTGTCCTGCTTTGTTGACAACTTTCTTTAAAAAAAATATATTGTTTTGTTAATTACCTCTATGTGACCATTACTATGGGTATAATACTATGTTGAAAACCGATGTTGGATGTGAAATTGATCACATAGTTCACGTATATCCTGGTTTCTGAATGGGCACCCATTATCGATAACCATGCACATCGGGACTCCATACCCGCAGATGATATAATTAAGAAGGAACTTCACTATCTATTTTCCAGTGTTGTAGGTTAGAGGGATTGCCTCCACCCACTTAGTAAAATATATAGTGGTTATCAGGATGAATTTATGTCCATTGGATGAGGTGGGGTTTATCTTGTGTACAAGGTCTAGCCCCCACTATGAAAATGGCCACGATGATGTTATTGGTTGGAGATCTTGAGTGGCCGCATGTATTAGGTCTCCATATAAATGGCATTATCTAAACTTTTGTACATATTTATAGGCGTCCTTTTCCATAGTTGGCCAATAATATCCAGTTCTCAATAATTTATTTGCCGACACATGGCCACTGAAATGTGCCCCATAGATTCCATCATGCACTTCTTATAATTCTAATTGTGCTTCTTTAGTATTCAAACATCATAGAAGAGTCCCATCAAAGATTTTTTTGTACAAGCTGTCAGCAATGATGACATGTCTAGATGCCTGACATATGAGAGATTTCCTTTGATTTCTAGATAGGTCAGGAGATATGTATTGACCATGCAAATATGCATATATCTCATTGTACCATGGTGACTCGAGACCTACTAGAATCCATACATACTCAGAAGAAGGGATCTCATATGTCGGTACCATTAGCTATTCCATCATAAGCTCAAATTGAGTTTCATTATTTGGTATATCTAAGATGGATCCTATAGTTGCCATAGCATCTACTGATTTATTTTTTTGTCTAGAAATTTTCTCAAACGTGATATGAATGAAGCGTTGTTTAAGTTCTTCAATCAACTGTTTATAGGGAAACAGTTTGTCATCCTTGGTATTGTAATCATCATTGACTTCATTAAAAATGAGTTATGAGTCTCCATTGATATTTAGTTATGCTATCTTCCATTGAATGGTATTATAAATCCCTATGATGAGAGCTTCATAATCAGCTATGTTGTTTGTGCATGGAAAGCTTATTCGATAGGATTTTGGAATTGAGTCACCTTGAGGGGTGACAAATAGAATATCGATACATGCATCATGATTGGTGTAAGAACCTTCAAAATACAGCTTCTAGGACATTGATGTTGTTATGGTGAGCACAGATTCATTAGGGAAATCTGCTAGTAGTGGGTGACCATCCTATATAGGAGCTTCTACCAATTGATCTACAATTATTTCTCCTTTAATATCTTTTCTATCAACATACTTGATGTCAAACTCACTCAATATCATAACCCACTCGGCCAATCTTCCTGTTAATGCGACTCTGCTCAAAAGGTACTTAAGAGGATCCAAGCGTGTGATGAGTTTGATCTTGTGACTCAGCATGCAGTGTCTAAGCTTTTGAGATGCAAAGATCACTGCCAAACATGCCCTCCCTATAATGTTCAATTGATATAATAAATAGCCCTTTTGTCGTCCCTGATCATCATGTTGTGCTAATAGTGCTCCTAAAGAAGAACCGATTATTGATATGTACAAAGGTAAAGCTTTACCTAGTGTTGGTGGAATAAGTACTGGTGTTGACAATAGGTATTCTTTCAATGCCTAAAAATGCTTCTTGACATTGATCTGTCCATTTGAAAGTTACACCTTTCTCGAGAAGGTGTTCAAATGGTTGACACTTTTTTGCCAATTGTTCTATGAAGCGTCTGATGGATTGTAATCTTCCCTATAAGCTTCTAAGCTATTTGAGTGTAGATGGTGGTGGAATTTTTAGTATATCTTTAACCTTCGCTAGATCCACCTTGATTCCTCTATTGGATATAATGAATCCCAAGAGCTAACCAGATGTGACGCCAAACACACTTTTTTGAGTTGAGTTGGACATTGTATTGTTCAAGCCTGTCAAAGATTTTGGCTAGAACATTAAGATGATCATCCCTGGTTTTTTATTTGGCCAGCAGTGCATCTACATAATCTTCCATGATATCATGTATCATGTCATGGAACAAGGTGTTCATTTCTCTCTGATAAGTGGCACCAGCATTCTTGAGACCAAATGGCATGACATTCCAACAGTATGTTCCCCAAGGGAAAGTGAAAGTTGTTTTATATTGATCTTCTGGTGCAATAATTATTTGGTTATAGCCAGAAAAACTATCCATGAGTGAAAGAATTTCATGACCAATGGTTAAATCCACAATTATGTCTATGTTGGGGAGTGGAAAATCATCTTTAGGATGAGCCTTGTTTAAGTCCTTGAAGTTTGTGCAGATTCTTATGTTCCCAGTGGGCTTGGTTACTGGTACTAAGTTGGATATCCATTATGTATAGTCTATCGGACTTATGAAACCTACATCCAACAACTTTTTTAGTTCTACTTTCACAAGAAAGGCGATTTGAGGGTGCATCTTATGCAACTTTTGCTTATATGGCTTGGTTCCTGGCAACAATGGAAAATGATGCAACTCTAGTTTTGGATCTAGTTCTGGCATGTCAACGTATGACCAAGAAAACTTTATTGGTTGTTGTTTGAAGAAATAGATAAATATTTCTTTTTCTTTTGGATTGAGGGACTGAGCCAAATGTATTTTTCATATGGTTTTAGTGTCCCCAATATTGACTTCCTCGGTCTTTTCTACAAGCAACGCTGACAATTCTTGATCAATAGGGAGGTCATCTAATGTTCTAGTGATTGGGTGTTCATCTCCATCAACCTCTACAAAAAGAGGAGATTGCCTCTCCAAAATAGGTTGTCTTGTCCAGGTCGATTGCAAATCCATCTTTGTGATCATGATAAGGAATTCCATCCTGAACACCTAGGAATTCTACAATGGCTTCATCATTTTTGAACCAGTCAAGATGTGGTTCATCTTCTTTTCCCCAATCTATTAAGTGAGGATACATTAGAGAAAGATCTCTAATTTCTTCTAGAGGAGTTACTATTGATATCATGCAAACTCGGTTATCATAAACATATTTGATTGACTTTGGATCTATTGATTTGTCTTCATAAATAATGTCATCATCAACAGGAGATTAATTGTCATAACCTCTAAACATTGTATATGTGCTACAACTATGAAGAGATAGGAATTCATACTCATGGGAATTAGTTATACTTTCAATGTATGTCTCCCTATCTAATCCTTCCTCAATGGGAGAAAGAGGAGTTTCATTAGTGTCACTGATGAATAGTGGGATGTTCCCATGACTTATAGATCCTTCCTCTGTGACAGACATATCATTTAGTGCTTGAATTAGAGATTGAGGTAATATGATATTAATGTCACTAATTGGGGCTATGCTTGTTTCCATTGATGCATTAGTTGATGACGATGGTGTAGAATGGGTACTTGATTCATCTACTAGTGCAATGTTCATTTTTGTAACTACATTCATATGTGATTCAAGTGAAAATACGATCATTGATAAATTATTTTGGCTCTGTGATTCAGGATCTTCATTCTCACTTGTTATTGGTGAGACCGTTCAAGTTGGTAGATTTTGGATAATTAGAGTATCGAGTCTAACTATTGTTCTTCTTCTTATCGGGCCATTATATCCCAAACCTTGATTTTCAAGGTTTTCTGATGGTATTATAGGTTCTATAATGCCTTGAGAATGTTCCCCCAATCCTATTGTGCCATCATAGCCATGTCTTTGTAACATTTTGTAGCCATTTCCATATTGATCTCAAGGGAGTTTGATGTTTGAACTATCATCTTCTTCTTTAAATAGCCATTTGTTCACATCTTCTTCCAAGGATTCTTCATTTAGCTCCCTGCATCTTATGAAGGAAAAAGAATCTAAGAATTGGACTATTTCTTTCCCTTTATCTTTAATTGTTGAATTTGGTGGGGCTCTCTCAAAGGATCCAGAAGACAATTGGCCTATTGATAATGTTCTAGAGTAGGAGTATTCACCACATCCTTCATCCTTGATCTGGAGTGGTGGTGTTGTAGGTGTGTGAGATGATGATTCTTGTGTGTGTAAATTTTTAGGGATTCTAGCTCCTTGGTGAGTGGATCCACTTAATTGATAGAAACTTGGTTGTTTGTGTTAGCTCTCAAGTAATTGTAATGTCGAAAGGGATTTGGATCACCATGTATGGTGATCTCAATGCCATTATAAGGAAACTTAACACATTGGTAGAAAGTTGATGCTACTACCTGCATCGCATGTATCAATGGGTGACGTAATAACATGTTATATCCCAACTCTTGATCTATAATCTAAAATGTTACATTAGTTGTAACAGGTCCTACTTGTACGGGCAAGGTAGCCACACCCTTAGATAGGTGTTCTTAATTATCATATGCTCTAATGTTCTGATTGATTAAAAAATAGGTTTTAAGGACCCGAAACCTTTACATCATAGAAATAGAAAGAGCAGCAAAAGGATTAAAAGCTCACATACATAATGACTGGCCAGAAGACCAGCGAACAGAAAGAACAGCAAAGCAACAAAACAACAACACACAGCAAAGAAACCGGGGAGACGCTACACAACAATTTTCTTTAGCGGGTCCTCTACCTTTATCACTAACTCATCATAGGTAGCCCTGACAACTTTCAGCTCTTCCAGATCCTTGTTCATTTTCTTTTCCTTCCTCTTTCCTCTGGTGCGGGTTCTAGGACCTTGAGCTTCCCCTGTACCTTTAGTGTCCAGGTCATTTTCTTGGATTTCCTTGTCATCATCAAGCTTACTGATGAGGGTATGAGTATTATTGGCCGAGATTTTCAGAATACTAAGGCTCTGCTCTGCGATATTCTTAAGGCACTCCTCAATTTTTTCCACTTTAGTGAGAGTATCAGAGAGTGTTTTTTCACTAGTTTCCACAAGGCTTTTTCTATTCAGCATCTCCTTTTCAATCTTCTCAAACCTAGGGTTGAAAGCATCTCTGATGTCTTCCGCTTTAGCAATAGTGTTTTTCAGATCCTCAATATAGTCAGCCATTGTATTCCCCTCCCCTATATTAATGGTCTCCAGAATCAGGACTCTGTTGCATAGTTTTTTATACTCATCCACAGCTTTCTTGTAACCATCAATGAGCCATTCCATCATATGCTCTAATGTTTATTCTTTTGGTAGGATCAATTTGATTTTGTGAGTAGCCTAATGCTTTGACCAAGTTAAGAGTGCATATGTTGAGTCCAAATCCACCATATATTAATACTCTTCTGACTTTTTGCTTGTTAAAAAACACTTCTAGATGGGGAGGATCATTGTGCATGGGTCAATCCGCTAGGACATCATGTTCTATAAATTCCATGCAGGAAGCAACTAGATTTCAAACCATGGATTGGAAGGTGTTGTCATCTATGTCATGGGCAACAACGGATTCCTGAAAAGCTTTATCTAGGATTGCTTTGTCACTTGGGGAGATGTGAGCAACTCAAACAATGAAATTTGTGCAGGGGTCTTCCTTAATTGATCCACTATATTATATCTAGTTGTTGATGGAGGAGGATTGGACGACACTACTTGCAATGTGACCCTCGACTAGAGAGTAACAACTGCACAATCTTGATTCCTTGGGTTGATAGCAATCATGGCTACTATTTCATCTCCTGCACTAATTGTGTTGATTGTATAATCATATGCTAGCTTGGTGAAATTTGTAGTGTTGTCTTGTGTCCCTAAACTAGAAGCCTTTTCTTGTCATGTTTAAGAAAAGGATCCTTAAATATTGTATGATCTGTGTTTGCAAATGCTTTGTTAGAATCCACAGTAATGTCACCCTGATCTATGAGATATTGTATCAGGTTCTTGAGCTTATAACAACTTGACATTTTATGGCCTTCCATGCACTGGTATTCACAAAAGTCATTATCATTCCACCAGGCAGTTTTGAAAGGACCTGGTTCATATGGTTTGATTTTTGGAGAGTGATCATATTGGTTTGTATCAGCTTCTTGAGGGATGACTCAATTGGTTCTCGAAGTGGCGTGTAGTTTCTTCTAGGTGTATTAACCCTTCGAGGTCTAGGATTATCGGACTGAACTGCATTTGCATTCATTGATGATGCACTATTATCTTGGGACTGATTCTTATTTGGCACAAAGGATTCAACCAATCCTTATAATGATACCATTGGTTGGACTCTATAAACCACTTAGGCATCTACAAATCCATCGTTTGTCACATTGTTATTTTTTTACCAGAATTTTGATTTTTCATTATGTGTTGTTGGTAGATCCACTTGCCTTGTAATTTTTCAAGACCCCTTGCTCTACAAGACCCTTCTCACACTTTAGACCCTTTTATGTGATCTCCATGAAGGTGATGAGACATTGCATCCGGAGTGGATACTTGATTTGGGGAATGACATTCTAGACAAAGATATCAACCTATTCAACTTTCAGTATATGACTAAGGCATCTGCAATACAGGGATCTCCATCTTTGTAAAAATGCAGTGAATGTGTCGCCTTCCCTTTTTTTGGTAGCACAGAAATCCATCAAAGTATTTGGATTATCTGTATTGTGTGAGAAGTTTTTAATAAACTACTCAGCTAGCTCTCCCCATGAATCAATCTTTGGTTGAAGGTGTGAAAACCATTCTAGTGTTGTTCCTCCCAAACTTTTGAGAAATAGGCACATTAAGTATGTGTCTTCATGAGCCACCTCAATACATGTAGTGAAGAATTCCCTAATGTGATCTTGAGGATCACCTTTTCCTCTGTATTTGTCAAACTTGGGGGCTTCAAAATGTGGTGGGAAGGGTGGCATGTACAAAGTCCTATCAAAAGAATAAGGACAGAGGTCCTCCATGGTGTAGCTCTTATTTTCATAGTTATCATTTTCCTTTGGAGATTCTGGACTTGTTGAGCTAAGATCTCTATTTGAGTCAATAGTACGCTGGCCATATATGCATTCCCCAAAAAAGGATTGGTGTTTGAGTATACTGGAGACTATTGGAAAATCGACTAGTTATGCAGTTGTGTGTTGTAACTTCCACTGGTTGTTGTGAAGTAACAAAATTGAGTACTGACATTGGGTTGAATAGATCCGTACATCCTGATGGAGCCTTGATTCAAATCCTGGCCACTATAAGTAGATCCCATGGAAATTGATATTGTTGTTGAGAGGTACTTATGGGAATAGTATTCTAAGTCATATTGTTGGCATTGCATGAAGATTGTATTGATGAAGTATAGTGTTGTCATTGATGTCAATAGTAACTGGTAATGATGTAGTAAAGCAGTGAAGGCAACCGGTATTATCATTGAAGCAGAGAGATCAATCGGTAACCCTAACCAGTTGATAAGTCGAACCCTAACTGATGGAGCTTGGTGAATCAGTTGTGATGATATATGATCGAATGATGATCGGAGATGAAGATGTCATGTATGCATGATGCATGTGATGAGTTTCAAAGTGGTTTTGGTGCGTGAAGATAACTGTTTATCTTGGAAATGATAAAATGCATAGCATGAAGTGAAAAACATGTGATGAGCTACAGGATCCAATATGCAATGCTACAGGAGCGGTTGAAGTTGTCTAGAACAATGTGTAGTTGATTGCTATGTAATCCAACGGTTATGATTGAACCAATAAGTTTGTAATCTCTATGATATTTGTAGGTTTTGTGTTGTGTTACTGACCTATTGTATTTATATTTAAGGTTGATGAGTTGTTTGTAATTGTGTTGGCAATTTGGTTAAGTGTGGTAGTGTGATTGTTGCCGAACCAGAAGGACTGTCTGCAGAATGTTGTGAAGGTAAATAAAGGATCTGATTAAGCAAGGAAGTGGTATTACTAGATCAACAAACAACATGTTATTCTCTAACCATTACAATAGTTAAATCCCTTAATCGGGTAAGCTTTAATAGGCTTCTTGTTTAAATCCTCTAACCAGGTGATCCCTTAGCTTGGATTTGAAATCCTCCACCGAGGTTACCTTTAACAGGGTATTATAGTCAATCCCTTAACCAGGTGGTCCTTAATTGGATCTATTCTTAATAGGACATTATTATATAAGCTTCTAACAAGGCTTGGCTCATAACAGGGTGAACTTCAGAAGAGTTCAAAATACTTGTGGGTATTCATCCCCACCATGGTTTTTCCCATTTGGGTTTCCACATGAAAAATCATTCTGTCAAGTGGTGAATGATTTTGTGGATGTGTTTTGATATGGTTGATATGAATGACTAGTAAATCCACTTAGATATGTTTAGATGACCAGAAATTATCTGAAATGAGCTATTACTGATATTAGTGAAGTGGTTTAATTTTTTAGTTAAATGGTATGTGTGTTCCAGATCTATTGCATTGTATCATTGATGTTTTGGTCAATCGGTAAAGTTTGACAATGCAGTTGCAGTTTTGGATATAGTGACTAAACCGGTTATTTTAGCAAGTTGTTTTTGAGTTGGAATTAACTTTGGTGAAAGTTTAGTTTATTTTCTATCTACTGATTCACTCCCCCTCATTAGTTGACCGGATCCTTATAGTTTCATCATATTATCAATTGGTATTAGAGCTATTCAGGTCCTCTTGTGTTTAAGCCTAATAGATTGAGGAAAAGATCTAGGAGAACATGATGAAGAAAGAAGGTTTGAAGTTCAATAGGGAAAACTACAAAATCTGGAGTGATAGGATGAAGATCTATATCAAGAGCTTAGGAAGTCAATATTGGGAACATATTGTTACTAAATATAACTTGCCTAGAGGGATTCTGACAGATGATCAAAAGAAGGAGCAATAGGAGAACAATCAAGCATTGGAGGCCATCATTAGTTCCTTGTCTGATTCAGAGTATGTTGATGTTCATGGATTCGAGACTGCATATGAAGTATGGAAGAAACTGGAAGATATCTATAGCGGTGATGAGCATATTAAGATTACCAAGGAAGAGAGTTTGAGAGGTAAATTTGATGATATGCAGATGACGGGAGGAGAAAACATTCAATAGTATGGTCAAAGGATCAAGAAGATAGTCAGAGAAATCAAAAGTCTTGGAGGTATAGTGGAGGATACCATAGTGGTTAGCAAGTTGTTGAGAACCCTTCTACCAATCTACGCTATCCAAGTTGCAGCCATTCAGGAACTCAAATCTATTGATAAGACAAAGGTAACTCATGATTCTATGATTGGAAAATTAACTACATTTGAATTAAATGGTTTTGATGGAAGTGTTCAGAGATCAGAATCTACATTTAGAGCCTCAATCTCAACCCCACCGGTAAGGAAAAGCATAGAAGTGAGTTATAGTCATGAATCTAGATCCAGCGGAGAGGTAGATGATGAAGATGGTCTGATTGAGCTTGAAGCATTGTTTCCCAAGTGGTAACCCAGAGGTATTGGCAAGTACAGAGGTAAATTACCATTGAAGTGTTTTGCATGTAACCGGATTGGACATATTGTTGCTAACTATCCAAATGGAGATAATGAGCAAAAATGTGAGAAGTATAGGAAGTTCAAATGCAAAGGTAAAAGAGATTGTCTCATTTCAGTGGATGGAGGAATTACAAATGAAGAACCTAAGGAAGATTCTAATGAGGACATTATCTGTGTTGCTATTAAAAAAGAGATATCAAATCAGAAGGCATTAGTCTCTCACAAGGATAGTTTTGATGACTAGATTATAGATAGTGGTTGTTCACACTACATGACTGGTGACCAGAGTAAGTTTCTTACTTTGAAAGAGTTTGATGGAGGTATTGTGAGATTTGGAAATGACTCACCCTACATGGTGAAAGGAAAGGGATCCATCTCTCTGAATGGTAAAATCAGTACAGATGATGTCTACTAGGTTGAAGGATTAAAACATAATCTTTTGAGTGTTTCTCAACTCAATGAAAAAGGTTACCCACTGGAATTCAAGAATGGAGTCTACAAGATTTATGGAAGCAAAGGTGAACTGATTGCAACTGGAAAACAGACCAGAGGTAACTTGTTTCATTTAAACTCTAAAGTCAATAGTTTCTTAATTGCAAAAGTAGAAGATAGTTGGCTTTGGCATCGAAGATTTTGTCATGTAAATTTTGATAACATTGTAAGATAGTACAAACTGATGAATGCTTTGTGCAAGGAATGTCAATTAGGGAAAATGACATCCTCAACCTTCAAGAGAAAATCTTTCTCAGCTGAACATTTGCTAGATTTGGTTAATACCGACCTTTGTGGACCAATGAGGACTAGGAGTATTCAAGGTGATTGGTACTTCATGATATTTACTGATGATTGCTCAAGGATGATGTGGGTCACATTCTTGAAAGATAAGACATAAGCATTTAGCAAGTTTAAGGCATTCAAAGCCTTAGTTGAAAATGAAAGTAGAAAGAAGATAAAGTGCTTAAGAACTAATCAAGGTGGTGAATTTACTTCAGAGGAATTCAATAGATACTATGAAGACAATGGAATCAAGAGGTAGCTTTCTGCACCTATAACATGACAGTAGAATGGTATTGCAAAAAGGAACAATCAGTCAGTAGCTAAAGCTGCTAGAACTATGGTAATTCAAGAGGGTGTAGCTAAGACATTCTGGAAAGAAGCTGTCAGCACAGCTGTTTACACAATGAACCAGATACTAGTTAAAAGAGGTAAGGACAAAACTCCCTATGAGTACTGGTATGATAGATCACCTAATGTCAGTTACTTTATAAATTTTGGTAGCAGATGTTTTATCAAAAGAGGTGATTATGTTTGTAAGTTTGATGCCAAGAGTGATGAAGGCATATTTATTGGTTACTCCACCAAGAGAAAAGTTTACAAGTGTTACAACAACCGGACCAAAAAGATCATTGAAAGTATCAATGTCTAAGTTGATGAGTTTTCTGAGAAATCAGTAGAAACTAGTGAGGAGAAGGAAGAAGAAGAACCTTACACACTATTTTTGGAACCGGGACTGGTGAAGCCAGAAGTTGAAGAACATAATAAAGAAGCCTCAGTTCAACCGGAACAGGGAGGTCCAGTAGAAGATGAAGAAAGTGAAGAAGAAGAACCTAGAAATCAAGATCATATTATTCCAAGGTATGTTAGACTCAATCATAGCCCCGATCAGATTATTCAAGACATGAATGTAGGTGTGCTAACTAGAACAAGGCTTAGAGAGAAGTCTTATATGATTTCCACCATTGAGCCTAGAACTGCAAAAGAAGCATTTGGAGATGAACACTGGATCAAGGTAATGGAAGATGAACTTGACCAGATAGAGAATAACAATACTTGGTCATTGGTACCCAGATTGGAGAATGAGAATGTCATAGGTACAAAATGGAAATTCAGAAATAAACTAAATGAAGATGGAGTAGTGGTAAGAAAAAGCCAAACTGGTATGCAAAGGATATGCACAAGAAGAAGGTGAAGACTATGGTGAGACATTTGCAAAAGTTACAAGATTAGAAGGAGTGGGGAATCTACTTACATTTGCAGCATACAGAGGATTCAAATTATATCAAATGGATGTAAAATCAGCATTCCTATTTGGAATATTGGAAGAGGAAGTCTACATTGAACAACTAGATGGTTATGCTTTAACTATATAAAAGGACATGGTGTACAAATTACATAAGGCATTATATGGATTGAAGCAAGCACCAAGAGCATGGTATGAAAGATTTCACTCTCACTTAGTGAAGATAGGTTTTTAGAGAACCACTGAAGATAGTAACTTATATCTCAAGACAAAAGGAGATAAGATACTGGTAAGTGAGGTATTTGTTGATGATATCATTTTTGAAGGAAATGATGATATGTGTCATGATTTTGCTAATGAAATGAAGAATGAGTTTGAGATATCACTGGTAGGTGAGATAAAAAAAATTCATAGGTTTGAAAATCCAACAGATGTAGGAAGGTATTTTCATCACACAATCCAAATATGTGAAAGAAGTGTTGAAGACTTTTGGAATGGGAGACTGTAAACCAGTTGGAAAAGTAATGGTTATAGGCTGTAAATTGTCTAAGAAGGATGATTTTGCATCAGTTGATGAAAAGGAGTATAGGTCTATGATAGGTAAACTACATTATGTTATCCATAATAGACCAGACATTTCTCATGCAGTAGGATTGATTGCCAAATTTCATAAAAGCCAGAAGGAGACACACATGGTTGCAACCAAAAGAATTTTCAGATATCTGAAAGGCATAATTGATTATGGATTATGGTATCCATATGTAGGAGACTTTGATTTAAAAGTCTATATAGATGCAGACTAGGCAGACAATGTTGATGACATGAAGAGTACAACCGGAGGAGCATTCTTTCTTGGAGGAAGACTAGTGTCTTGGAGCAGCAAGAAACAGAGTTGCATCTCTCAATCAATAGCAGAAGCTGAATATGTTGTAGCATATATGAATTGTACCCAAGCAATTTGGATGAAACACATTTTGGAAGGTTTCAAGTTGAAGATATCAGAACCGGTAAGGATTTCCTATGATAACACAAGTGTTATAAACATTTCTAAGAACCTAGTGTTGCATGCTAGGACAAAGCATATTGAGATGAAGTATCATTTCTTGAGAGAGAAAGTGAAAAGTAAAGGTGTGTCACTAGAGCATGTATCTACTAAAGAACGGCTAGCAGATATCTTTACTAAACCTCTACCTAAGGCTACTTTTGAGTATCTTAGAGGTAAGTTAGGGGTTGTACCCCTACATGGCATCAATTAAGAAGATGTGGAAGACATCAGTCCCGCAACCTATTGAAAAAATTGAAGAAGGATTGGTGTAGAGTGGAGCTACTCCACAGGAGGAGCAGCTAGTTGTAGATCGGTGAAGCATGGAATGATTTACCTTCACTTTGGCATTGTTGTCAAAGGGGGAGGAGAACTCTATATGTTTGATATCTAGTTATCAATTGAAGACATGAGATACAGTTGAAGGAGAGTATATGGAAAAATGTAAACCAAGATTCCTATACCTGTGTATTTGCTTTACTCTCAATCATCACAATCAAAGCATATTGATATTTGTATTGCCATCAATGCCAAAGGGGGAGATTATTGTCATTGCATGAAGATTGCATTGATGAAGTATAGTGTTGTCATTGATGTCAATAGTAACTGCTAATGAAGTTGTATTGCAACCGGTAATGATGCAGTAAAGCAATTGGTAGTAAAGCAGTGAAGGTAATCGGTATTATTATTGAAGCAGAGAGATCAATCAATAACCCTAACCAATTAATAAGTCGAACCCTAACCGATGGAGCTTGGTGAATCGATTGTGATGATCTATGACCGAATGATGATCGGAGATGAAGATGACACGTATGCATGATGCGCGTGATGAGTTTCAAAGTGGTTTTGGTGAGTGAAGATAACCGTTTATCTTGGGAATGATCAAATGCATAGCATGAAGTGAAAAACGTGTGATGAGCTATAGGATCCAATGTGCGGTGATCTAGGAGCGGTTGAATATGTCTAGAACAATGTGTAGTTGATTGTTATGTAATCCAACCGTTATGATTGAACTGATAAGTTTGTAATCTATATGAGCTTTGTAGGTTTTTTTTTGTGTTACCGACCTATTGTATTTATATTTAAGGTCGATGAGTTGTTTGTAATTGTGTTGGAAATTTGGTTAAGTGTGGTAGTGTGATTTTTGTCGAATCAGAAGGAGTGTCTGTAGAATGTTGTGAAGGCAGATAGGAGCGATAAAGGATCTGATTAAGAAAGCAAGTGCTATTACCTAATCAGCAAAGAACCTATTGTTATCTAGCCATTACAACAGTTAAATCTCTTAATCGGGTAATCTTTAATAGCCTTCTTGTTTAAATCCTCTAACCAGGTGATCCATTAGCTTGGATTTGAAATCCTCCACTGAGGTTACCTTTAACAGGGTATTGCCTTTAACAGGGTATTGTAGTCAATCCCTTAACCGGGTGGTACTTAACTGGATTTGTTATTAATAGGACATTATTGTATAAGCTTCTAACAAGGCTTGGCTCCTAACAGGGTGAATTTTAGAAGCGTTCAAAATACTTGTGGGTATTCATCCCCACCATGGTTTTTCCCATTTGGGTTTCCATGTGAAAAATCATTGTGTCAAGTGGTGAATGATTTGGTGAATGTGTTTTGATATGGTTGATATGAAAGACTGATAAATCCACTTAGATATGTTTAGATGACCGGAAATGATCTGAAATGAGCTATTACTGATATTAGTGAAGTGGTTTAATGTTTTGGTTAAATGGTATGTGAGTTTTAGATTTGTTGCATTGTATCATTGATGTTTCGGTCAATCAGTAAAGTTTGATAGCGCAATTGCAGTTTTGGATACAGTGACTAAACCGGTTAGTTTAGCAAGTTATTTTTGAGTTGAAATTAGGTTTGGTGAAATTTTAGTTTATTTTCTATCTACTAATTCACCTCCCCCCCCCTCTCAGTAGTTGACCGGATCCTTATAGTTTCATCATATTATCACATACTTGCTTTGGGTTGCCACTGCTTGTTTGTTTTGAAGTGCATTAGGTGTTGAACTTTGTTAGGAACCAGGAAGGACAACTGAGAGGGGGTGGGGCTGAATCAGTTGTCAATAAATTATAACCCAAAACAAATTATTCCAACTTAAAACTCAGTGTCGGTAAAATAGATTAACAGTTATATTAATACCGGTATAACTTAATGCATGAAACAGAAAGGAAAACACATCCACAACACTTGACATGGAGATTTTGACGTGGAAACCCTGTAAGTGGAAAAACCACGGTGGGAAACCTTACCCACAATCAAATGATACTACTGCAGATAGTAAGTGAATACAATAAGGGGTCTACACATGCAGAAAGGCCAACCGCCTAGAGCTCATTGCTCAATCATAAAATAGGAGTCACACTAACTATAATTGGATGGTTAAATCCAATAACAATGTACTGCTTCAGTATAGAATCTATAATGTTGGATTCAATACCAGTTTAAGCTCTGACCATGAGTACCAAACACCTTCATAACCTTTCCTTCAACATTTAGGTAATATCTGCATGATTTGAACAAGTATCTGCTTATTTTTGCTCTTCACAATGATATTCAATATTCGCACACACTCATACACATATACACTCATACATCTTACAATTATTTATACAAAACCTAAGACTTCATGATTAGGTCAGCTCCCTAAAGATATTACATTTACAATATGTCAGCCTCAATACATTTACACACTATCCAATCAATAAACCATTTCCAAAACGTGTCGTGCTGATCTAGAACATGATATCTTGAACCCATCCATAACCTAGACCTATCCGGTTGTTAAGGCAAATATGTGAACCCGATTAGTCCAATAAGAAAAACACCAAATGTAAACATCCAATCCATGTCTTTGACATAACCAAATGATCTCCATATGATAACAAGTCATCATCAACTTCCTGAGCTATCGGTGAAACATATACCGATGACTGTGCATAAGCTAATATCCATGTTGGGACCACAATGTGTCGGTTCAACAACAAACCAATATAACCAGTGTCAAATCAACAATGTACACCTCCAGAAACATAAGTGTTGACATCAATGACAAAACCAATGCAACACATGATGAAGTCACCCATAATACTAACAATCTCCCCCTTTGGCATTGATGGCAACACTAGATGGAAAAACATCTAAGTGCCAAAAACAGAATGCCAAATACCAACAATCTCCCAAAATAGATCAATCAAAGTTCTATACCAAAAATAGAAACAATATAACCAAAACCAAAATACATTTCTTCCAAGAATACATCTCTCCCCAATCTTCAAATTATAATGTTTTCCATAGACATCTCTCCCCCTTTGACATCAAATGCCAAAGTAGTCAAGAATCAAAATCAGAACATAACATACAGCTAATTACTCCCCCTGAGCAGTAGCTCTCCTTCATTAAAACCAGAAAAAGATTTTTATGTTAGTCCCTGTCGATTTGATGTCAATCTTCATCATTTAAGTCTCTGTCGATGGGGTGATTACCCCAAGCTTCTCTCTGAGATATTCAAATGTTTCCTTAGGAAAAGGCTTTGTAAAAATATCTGCAATTTGCTCTTTAGTATTCACATAAACCAATATCACTTCATTTGCTTCAATATTTTCTTTCAGAAAATTATACTTAATAGAAACATGCTTTGTTTTAGAGTAATATATTGGATTCTTTGATATATCTATTATTGTTGAGTTATCACAGTATATAATTATCGGTTCTTTGCATTTTACCTTGATATCCTTCAACATTTTCTTGATCCATAATACCTGAGTGCAATTAGTTGTTGCTGCAACATATTATGCTTTTGTTGTAGATAATGATGTACAAGTATGCTTCTTGTTGATCCATGAAATTAATCATATGCCAAGAAAGAATGCACCGCCAATGGTACTCTTTCTGTCATCCACATCTCCTGCCCAATTTGCATCTGTATATGCACATAACTCAAAATTGTCATCCTTAGGATACCATAAACCAAGATTTGGTGTACCTTGTAGGTACTAGAAAATCCTTTTTACTACACTTTCATGATTTTCTTTAGGATTGCTTTGAAATCTTGAAACAATACACACTGCATTCATTATATTAGGTCTGGTTTGTGTCAAATATAGTAAGCCGAATCATCCTTTGATGTCAATTTATCAGTTGTAGTCATAGGAGTGATTACCGGTTTGGATTTTTCCATTCCAAATTTCTTCAAAAGTTCCTTTAAATATTTTGTTTGACATATGAATATACCTTTATCTATTTGATAAATCTACAAACCTAGAAAAAAAATTTATCTCTCCAATCATAGACATTTCAAATTCTTCCTGCATCTTGTTAGCAAAGTCTTTACATAACCTTTCTTCTCCTCCAAAAATGATATCATCCACAAATACTTCAAAACCAAAATGTTATCATTGGTGATTTTGTGATACAAATTACTATCAGCATTACCTTTTGTGTATCCAAGCTTTAGAAGATATTTATCCAGTCTAGCATACCAAGCTCTGGGAGCTTGCTTCAATCTATATAAATCTTTCCTTAACCTACAAACCATATCCTTATCACCTGTTAATGAAAATCCATCAGGTTGTTCAATGTAAACTTATTCTTCAAGATCTCTATTCAAAAATGCATATTTTACATCCATATGATAAACTTTATAGTTCTTGTGAGCTGGAAATGCAAGAAATAGTCTTACTACTTCAATTCTGGCTAGCGGGGAAAAGGTTTCATTATAATCAATTCCTTCTTTCTAAGAATAACCTTTATAAACTAATCTTTCTTTTTTTTTTATTACTTCACCATCTTCATTAAGTTTATTTCTAAATACCCATTTAGTTCCAATTACATTTTTGTCTTTAGGTCGGGGAACTAATGTCCAAGTATCATTCTTTTCAATTTGTTGTAATTCATCTTACATTGCTTTTATCCAATGTTTATCTTGACATGCTTCAACAACTGATGTTGGTTCAACTTGAGAAATTAAACATACCTCTTCATTTGCCAATCTTCCTCTTGTCATAACACCTTGATGTTTATTTCCAATTATCTGATTTTCTGAATGATTCAATTTTACATACCTAGGTTTATTCTGATTTCCACTTACAGGTTATTGTTCTTCAGTCACAATTGAGTTTTCTGATGATGCCAGTGTGATTGATTCTTCACTCTGTTCTGGTGCAATCTGAGTTGGTTCATTTATAATCATTTCTACTGTCAGTTCTATAGATCTTGATTCTCCTCTAAAATGTTCATCTATCTTCACATTACTACTTTCAATGATTTTCTGCAATCTTTTATTATAACATCTATATGTCTTGCTTCTAGTTGAATAACCAACAAAAATTCCTTCATCACTTCTAGGATCAAATTTTCTAATAGACTCATCTCTCCTAATATAGCATTTGCTTCCAAATATTCTGAAATATTTAAGAGTGAGAATATGACCGAACCATAGTTCATAAGGGGTCTTGTCGGTTTCACCTTTGATGTGAACTATGTTGAAAGTATAAACTGTTGTATCCACTGCTTCTCTCCAATACATATTAGGTAGATTTTCTTCCATCATCATGGTTCTTGATGCATCCAGTATAGTTTTGTTCTTCCTTTCTACAACTCCATTCTATTGGGGTGTCTGGGGTGTTGATAGTTATCTTTTGATTCCATTCTCTTCACAGTATGCATTGAATTCCTTAGATGTAAATTCTCCTCCTTGATCAGATCTCAAACATTTGATTTTCTTGTCGGATTCATTCTCTACTATTGCCTTGTATATCTTGAATTTCCCAAAACCTTATGATTTCTCCTTGAGAAAAGTAACCCAACACATTCTAGAGTAATCATCAATTATTAGAATAAAGTATCTATCACCCTGAAGACTCCTTGTTCTTGCTAGACCACATAAATCAGTATGAATTAAATCAAGAATATTATTGAATTTCTCAAAAATGCTCTTAAATGTTGTTCTAACTTGCTTTCCCATTTGACATTCCTTACATACCGTATTATGAGGTTTCACAATCTTAGGTTAATCCCTTACTGCCTTGGTTGAACTGATCTTTACAATGCAATCAAAATTCACATGATAGAGTCTTTTATGCCATAACCAACTTTCATCAATTTGAGCAATCAAACATGTCTTATCACTGGTATTTAAATGAAAGATATTACCTTTAGTCTGATTACCGGTTGCAATCGCCAATCCAGTTTTGTTCATGATTTTGCATTTTCTAGTCTTGAATTGTAGTTGAAATCCTTTTTCCAATAACTCACTAACACTCAAAAGTTTATGCTTTAAACCTTCAACATAATAAACATTGTGAGTATTGTGCTTACCGTCCAAAGATATAGTGCCTCTTCCTTTTATTAAACAAGCTTTGTCATCTCCAAATCTTACTAGACCTCCATGAATTTCCTGAAATGATAAGAAATTTTTTTTATCGCCACTCATATGATGCGAGCAACCACTATCAATGATCCATTTATCATTTTCTTCAATTTTTCCTGCTAATGTCTACTCTACCAGTATGACAATAGGTGTCGGTTGATCTTCTTTTATTGCAACAAATGTCCATCCACTATTTGCAGGATCTTCATCAGAGTCATCTGTAAAACCTTCATCTGCATAGTAACATGATTTATCTCTGTTTTTCTTAAATCTATATCTTTGATATTCAGGGTTAGGTTTATATGTTCTTTTTGCCTCCTCCCTTAGTCTTGAATCTCTATCAGGACACCTAGATGCCATATGACCAACTTTATTGCAATTAAAACATTTGAAAGGTGCTTTACCTTCATACTTACTCCCTGCTGGACCTTTAGGCATCTTCCTTGCAAATAGTGCTTCAAGTTCTTCAAGTTCTTCATTTTCTCTTCTGATATCTTCAAGTTATTTTGCATCAAGTATTTTCCAATCAGATGATGATGATGATGATGATGATGATGATGATGATGATGATGATGATGATGATGATGATGATGCTTTGAAGGCTATATTAGTCTTGACTGTAGCGACAGGACCAAATTCTTCAAGCTCAAATACTGATGATGATGATGATGATGATGATGATGATGATGATGATGATGATGATGATGATGATGATGATGATGCTTTGAAGGCTATATTAGTCTTGACTGTAGCAACAGGACCAAATTCTTCAAGCTCAAATACTGAAAGTTTTCCAACCAAAGTATCTCTAGATACTGATGTATTAGACATTGTTCTCAACTCATTAATAGTTGTCACTTTCATTTTGTAAGCCGGTGGCAAAGCTCTTAAAACTTTAGAAACAATTTCATCTTCACTTAAAGATCCTCCACAACATTGTATTCCTCAAACAATTTCATTCTCTTTCCATAAATGCAAAAATTATTTCATCCTCTTCCATTTTTAAATTTTCATACCTGACCCGGTATCATTCCAATTTTGCAATTTTGACAATGGAATCTCCTTCATTCAATGTTTCTAGTTTATCCCAAATAGCTTTTGCAGTAGATCTGTTTTATAATCTCATTATTTGTTGATCTGATAATGCGCTTAGAAGTGCTTCTCTTGCTTTGCAATCATTCTCCAAGTCTTTAGCCAAGGTTGGTGGATTAGGGTTATTCAAAGTAGGATCAACATACCCATTCTTTGTAACATCCCATATATCTCTTCCAATGTAGTTCAGATGTGTTTCCATTCTGATCTTACATATACCATAGTTAGTTCCATCAAGTTTGGGACTATCCTTCCTGAAGATATTTGTTGCCATAGGATCTCCTCAAGCTATTAGGCTTCTATAAAAAGAGGACTAGGCTCTGATACCAATTTTTAGGAACTGGGAAGGACAATTGAAAGGGGGAGGGTGAATCAGTTATCAATAAATTATAACCCAAAATAAATTATTCGAACTGAAAACTCAGTGTCGGTAAAATAGGTTAACAATTATATTAATATCCATATAACTTAATGCATGAAACAGAAAGCAAAACACATCCACAACACTTGACACAAAGATTTTGACGTAGAAACCCTATAGGGGGAAAAACCATGATGGGAAACCTTACCCAAAATCAGATGATACTACTACAGATAGTAAGTGAATACAATAAGGGGTCTGCATATGTAGAAAGGCCAACCGCCTAGAGCTCACTGCTCAATCACAAAATAGGAGTCACACTCACTACAATTGGATGGTTAAATCCAATAACAATTGTGTGTGTGAAAAAGTGGTATGTAGCTGCAAGCACAACACTTCAATTAAGTCATTATATGCATGGTTAGTAATCAATAATCAATAAGTAATAAACCATAACAAAACGACTAATTGCCTTCTAAAAGATGCGAGTATAAGATTGCTCTCAGATTATTATAAGCAATACCAGTGACTAGACTACACCAAGACGAAGGATTTAATCTATATGATATTAACTATATGGATGCAAGATGGATGAATAATTCAAGCAAATAATCAATTCAAGCAATAATGGATGTAAGCAATGATGGATGAGTAAAATGGATGCAAATAATCTAAAAAAGCACAATAATCTTCAATGACTCTAGAGTGAAATTAGCATGATAATAATCTCCAAGCATGTTCTCAAAAATCTTTCGGGTAAATTGAAATGAGAGCTGAAGATTGAATTTATAGAGAATTACCAAGAGAAAAGCTTAATTTAGGATTAATTGAAAATAATTGAGAAATCAGGTTTAGTTAACCTTGAGATAGATTCCAATTATAGTTTAATTGAAATGCATTCAAATTAGAAGTCCAAGTTGCATTGGAAATAATAATAAATTAATTCCATGCATTTGTGATAAAAATAGATAATTCTTTTATTTATTCAAGAAAAGAGTCTTTTCAATGCAACTGAACTTCTTTTTCTGAAAAGCTTTAAGTTCCAATTTTAGAGAATAATTCAATAATTCAATTAATTGCTTTTCTGATTTCAAGTTTTAAATTTAGAAAAAGAAATAATATCTCAAGTTTGATTTCTCTCTTAATTCAATTCTTTTGTTTTAATTTCAATTCAACTCTTGTTTTGTAATTAATTACTCTTTTGTAATAAATTAATTCCTTTTGTATGATTAAATGACAATTTTGTTAATTAATTAAATATGAAAGGATATTTAATAAATTAAAATGGGATAACTGATCAAAATGATATTCTTGGAAATGATTCAATTAATTAAATGAATATTTAATTAATATTGAGTAAATTATTTGCCATGTGATATTTGATGATTAAAGAATTAATAATGTGCTCAAGATTGATTTAATTGCCTTTGGTTAGGACCTTGGTGATGTTGTCGAGATTAGGGGCCCATGGTTTAGATGACCATTTTTAGGGTATTACATTTGCCCCTCTTTGAATTAATGTGCGAGCAGCGCGTTGGTTCAAAGAATGTGTGATGTCTAGGAGATGCCAGTTCTAAACTTGAATGATCACGAACTAGATGAAGAGCAAGGTGTTTAGCTTGATTTGAAGTGACAAAGCTGAATGAAGTCTTATTAAAGCAATAGTGTTCCCGAACTTGATTGAACTGAGGAACAATAGAAACAAAAGATACCAAACTTGAACTTGATTGATCAAGAACCGGATCTTACTGATCTAGAACTTGATTGAACTTAGATGCAGTGAGTGATGATAAAAATCGATCTTGAACTTGATTGATCAAGATACGATGAAGATAAACTATTCAGCTTGATCAAGAAACAAATACTGAACACCTGCTTAGACTAAGTGTGATCAAAGATACTCTTTAAACTTTTCATTGAGTTTAAACAAATAATCAACTTGATTTGAAGCAATGAAACTAATATGCCCCTAGCGATTGATTCGATTCAGATAATCGAGAGATCTCAACTTGATGTGAAGCGATGAAGCTGAGATGCCCCTTAGCAATGAGAATTGATTTTATTTAGTTAAAAAAAAAGATTTTACCTGACTTTTGATGAACATTTTTAAAAAAGGTTCTCAACATTGAAGATGTGAGGTCATAAGGTTGTGAGTATGCCCCCTCGGGAGCGAAATCGAAAGATGGCGAGGGTACATGATAGGCAATTGTGTGGCGAAAATAAGTTATTTGAGCACAAATTGATCCTAAGGAATTTTTTTTGAAAAACTCAGTGTTGATTGATGAGTTAAGTGCAGAGTTGATCGTAAAGTTGATGTGTAGAATTGAAATTGATATTCAGCGTTGAAATTGAGCGCAATTTGAAGAAAGAATGAGCATTTGATGAAAAGAGCGCTAAGTAATCCAAATTGTGAAATTGACTAGCAAAATGATCTCGAATTTTGATTTTGATCCCGAAAATGGAATCAGAACAGTCAAATTAGCTAAGGGTGCAATTTTCATGTCCATTGGAGCAAGTTGAAAAATTAGGTTTTTGGCTATATATGGGACAAAAGTGTCATTTTCAAATCATTTTAACCCTCCAAGTTTGAAAATTCAAAAAGCCTTCTGCAAAGAGAATGGTGGTCCCTACTCATCAACATTGATTCGGGCACCAGAGATGCCATAATCGACCCCGAAACTATGAGCCAGCGGTAAGTGATCAATCTTAAGCCTCTTTATGTTTTCAATTTTGAATTTTTTCGCTCATTTTTCAAGTTTTTCGCATGTGTGGGGTCGGGTTTCACATTTTATCATGCGAGACAGGATTCTGTCTTGTATGAGTAACTGGTAGATTATCTTTTGTTGTTTTAAGTCATTTGAATTGTCATTTAGGATGCACCCTTGTATCGTACGACAGGTCTGTAAAAAGACCATTTTGTCATGTGAAACCCAAGAGTTTGGCGTTCGGGGTTGTTTTGTCGTACGAGAGCTATTTTTAACTAGTACGAGATTCTGTCCCTCTGTGTTTTGTCATTTGGGAGACTGAGCATTTTTGAAGGTCTAAATGTGAAAATTTGATTTTGCATTTGACTCAGTTGGATTTGCTTGATGTTTTACTTCTCTTGTAGCCTAATTTGGAATGTTTTCTGATGCTTCGTTGTTGGGTTTTTGCAGGTTCGATTACCTCCTATGCTCTTTAGATGCATTTATCCTCCCACTATGGTGTTAGTTAGACATTTATCTAAGGTTGAGCAGGCTCATATTGAGGTATGTGGTTTGACTCATCTTCTTAGTTTGCTAGATATCCATGTGAATCATGGAATGCTCACGACATTGGTAGAGTGTTTCCATTTAGAGCATAACACCTTTCATCTGCTAGTGGGGGAGTTGACTATCACTCCTGAGGATGTATATAGGATCCTTCGTATCCCTTTTGTTGGGGATAAGGTGGATTACAATTCAAGACACCTTCCAGGATTACAGGCAGTGAGGCATGTCTTCAGAGATCCTGACATTTTGACTCGTTCCATTAGTTGGGACATATTGATGAGTAGATACAGCAAGGATTTTCCTCTGGCATGTGTTCTAGCAGGCTTCATTAGTTATTTTTTGATGTCAGATAGAGGGCAATAGGGTTTCTAGTGTGGTTGGGGTAGGATGTTGATGAGATTGATGGAGACCCCATCAGAGGCTTGGCTGGGGTTCTTGCTTGCTGGCTCACATGTATCGTGAGATGCATGAGATCATGTACAGAGATGGTTGGAGCATGGCTGCAAGTGTATATATTTTACAGGTTTGGGCTTGGGAACATCTTCTTGTTTGTCAGCAGGTGGTAGATGATAGTAGAGAGCTTGGGCAGCTGATTATATATAGGTATGTCAGTTATATTACGCAACCCCATCTGGGCAAGACATATTTTTAGTGACGACAGTTAGACAATTTGTTAGCCGTAGTGTGGAGACCTTATAGAGGTTTGGAGCCTTGGGATGACTGGCGGCTAGTCTGCAGGGACCTTTTTGTCATGCACCCACTTATTGGGAGATCGCAAACTATTGTCAAGCGGTTCGCTGTATCACGGGTGATGAGGCAGTATGGCTGGCCTCAAGGGATCTCATAGGAGTATATAGCGTATGTATGTTACATGGATGAGGAGAGATAGGGATGGTCTCCACGATTATCTTATGCCTTGGCCATGTAGGAGTTGACTGTTCTACAACACCTCAGATGGGATTATATGGACGGTGTTGCAGATGCGAGGGTATTGCCCTAGTACAGAGAGTGGTTCCAGCAACATCCTTTTCCTAGGTTTACTAATCTAGGTGAGCAGGCACTGTGCATTAAGGATGTTGAGGATGATGCCCCAGCATAGGTATAGGGACAGGGTCCGAGACAGGGCGAGAGATAGGGACAGGGACATAGATTCGAGGCTCTGAGGCGGACAAGTGGTGATCCTGGTGCTAGTAGTAGTAGGGTTCCAGCAGAGGGTGGACAGTAGAGGGGTGAGGGTGGATCTCTTGGGAGAGTAGGAGTGAGATTGGGTGGAGCTGAGGAGGAGCGAGTAGGGGACAGACACAAGATGGTCGATGAGAGCACGTCTTGCAAAGCTGCAGTCATAGTTGACAATGGCTTAGACTCAGCTGGCAGAGTGAGATCGATAGCTTGCAGAGGTGAGGGTTGAGCGTGATTGGCAGCTAGCTGGGTTGAGAGTAGAGTGTGATCATCAGCTAGCGGCAATGAGAGCGGAGTGAGACACCCTCCAGCAGGAGGTTTTGCATCAGAATAGCAGGGCAGCCTACTATGTCACTGCATATAGTGTGGTAGTTCTAGTAGCACAGCAGGTGATTCTTTATTCTCAGTATATGGAACATTTTGAGGGAGCTTGGGAACCTCGACAGGATCCCGGTCATCAGGCTCCTCCTCCACCAAGCGATGAGGGAGAGGCTCGGAGCTAGATATTCTTCTTGTATCTCGGATATATTTTTTTGTAGACACCCATTTTTTTGTAGCCTATACAATTCTTGCTCCGATGGGAGTTTGTATATGTCATTCGACATCATTTTGTACCGTAAGACTTGACATGATATATATATATATATATATATACAAGATCCGATTTGACTTCATCATACTTGTGTTGATTCGTTTATGAGATGTCTTTTATATGCTTTATTCCTTATGTATGCATTTCTTTTCAGTATGTATGTATGTAATGCAAATGATTATGGATGTCTATTTTTGTTTCTTTTCATATACAAATGACTAAATGAGCAATGAGTAATATGAGTAATGCAATGTTTTCATTTTTCTATGTAATAAGATGATTGCAGATGAGTGAATAATAAAATATATGAATCTATTAAAAAAAATTTATGTATGGAACTAAAACATCTCAAAACACAAGTACTCGATTGAAGAAATGATGATAAATAGACCACTTAGCCTAAGAAATGATGATGCTTTAAGCTCTCATTCAAAAGATAAAGAGATTATTATCCTACCAAAATCACTCTAAATTCACAAAAATGCAAAATGATATGCAAAATGATATGCAAAATGCATCCTAAACCTAGTCACTGGATTTAAAATACTTAAGATTCATCACTGAGCATAACGAACACAACAGATAGGTTAGAGTTCCTTTCTTTTTTAATGTGCAATAAAATTTATCTTGTTCACAATGACCCTTTTTATGTTCATATCCTTGGACAAATTTCCCAAGGACCCAAATTGCATCATAAAGAAATTCCCTCAAAACAGACAAAGAAATGATATGGACCTCCCTGTAGCATACAAATAAGCAGAGTTGAGGTATGTGAGGTGATTTCACCTTGTTGTGAAGGCTCTTATCACAGACACCCAGCTAATTTATATGTTTCCAGATCATTGGGATCATTCTTACAAGGAGAAAACAAAGAAAATATTATGCCCCCAATCCTTGCTCCTCTTAGTCACAATAGACTTCCTCGAGTTACTTAAAGGGATAATAATCGAAAACCAATATAAAAGACAACACACAACGAAAATTTTCATTCATAGCTCAAACTGTTTAGTGATTGTTTTCCATTATGTTGTTTTGCTTGTTTACTCAGTGATAAAAAAAAAAACTCTTTGGTAGTTAGGAGATAGGTGACTAACTCGGAGTGGACGACTAGGTTTCACTGATGGAAAGATGACTTGGTTGAAAATGCTTAGAAGATGTGAATTGCTCTGTCAAGTAACCTAAGACTAGGACATTGATCAGTTTCAAGTCATGAGGGTTCCAATGAACCAGGATGTCATGAAAGTGACTGAAAAATATGTACAAGCGAAAGCAAAGATGCATGAAAGCGGGAAATGTCAACGTTGTGTTGATAGATGGAGCGCTTGAGTACAAGAGGCACTTGTTTGCCAGGTTTTCACCTGCTTGGCAGAGAAAAAAAAAAATTACCAAGGTGCCTGTTTACCAGGTTTTCACCAGGGCATTTTCTTTCTTTTTTTTTTTTTTCTTTTGATGATTTTTCTTTTTTTTTGTATTTTATGATTTTTCTGATTTTTTTAATTTTTTTCAGGACTTTTTCTAGTTGTACAAGTTGGTGGCACAGAGAATGCTAAGCGAAGAATTTATTCAAGAGGATGGTGTTAATCGGTTCATGGAGCTGTTCTCCTTCCAATTTTGAGAGTTGATAGGCACCAAAGCCGAATATTGCAGTAACAATGTAGGGACCCAGCCAGTTGGGTTCAAACTTCCCTTTATTGTCGCGAAACTGTTGATTTTTTGGATTTTCTCTCAGAACTAGGTCACCAGCCTGAAATTCTCTTTTTCAAACTTTCTTGTTATATCCTCTGGACATTCTCTTCTAATATACTCTGAGATGATCAAACGCCACTTGCCGACGCTCATCCAGCAATTCGAGTTCTTGCAATCTAGATATTCTATGATCTTCATCAATAACAAGACCTTGCAAAGAAACTCTTAGAGATGGTATTTCTACTTCAATAGATAGTACTACTTCGAACCCATACACCAAAGAGAAAGGTGTAGCCCCAGTAGGTGTTCTGATACTTGTTCTCTAAGCCCATAATGCAAGATTGAGTTGCAGATGCTAATCCTTCCCAGATTTGTTCACTGTTTTATGCAAGATAGTCAGTAGGTTTTTGTTAGACACCTCAGCTTGTCCATTATCTTGAGGGTAATATACCGATGACTAGTGTTTCTTTATTTTGAATTTCTCACAAATCTCGTCCAGATCTTTATTCTTAAATTGTCCACCATTATCAGTCATGATGGACAAAAGTATCTCATACATGTAGATGATATAGTTCAAGATGAACAAGGCGACTTGTTTACCGATTTCTTTAATGAGTGGAACTGCTTCTACCCACTTGGTGAAATACTCAGTGGTCGTTATGATGAATTTATGTCTATTGGATGATGCAAGATATATCTCACCAATGAGATCAAAGGCCCATTACTGAAAAGGCCAGTGTGTAATAAATGGTATGAGGTCCCTTGCCGAGGCATGTATGAGATTTCCATGAATCTGACATTTCTCACAAGTCTTAGCAAATTGGATGGCATCTTTTTCCATGTCTGGCCAGTAGTAGCCAGCCCATTGTAGTTTCTGAGCTAAAGTAAGGCCATTCGAATGAGATCCACAAATACCTTCATAGACTTCCGATAATGCACGTTTAGATTCTTCGGTTTCTAGAAATCTAAGCAATGTACTGTCCAAACCTCATCTAAATAAATCATTAGCTATGATAACATATCACGAAGCATTTCGAGTTAGGTTTCTTTTCTCATTTCAGGTAAGATTTTGAGGGATAATTTGGTCGCATAGATAGGAATAGATGTGGTTGTATCGAGATGAGTCATGTCCAATAATAGAACAGACTATTTGGGTCTTAGGAGAATCATAAGTGGGGTAATATAACTCTTCCACCAGGAAATCAAAGTGAAAATTGGACTCCTATAACTCAGGTATAGATGCCAAGGTAGCCATAGCATCTACTGCTCTGTTTGCAAACCTAGGAATCTATTGGAATGATACAAAAGCAAAATACTTCTTAAGATCATCAACCATCCTCTTGTAAGGCATCAGTTTCTCATCTCGAGTCTGATATGTATCGTTGATTTGATTAACCACCAGCTGAGAATCTCCATAGATATACAATTCTACAACCTTCCATTCAATAGCCAATTTTATCCCATTCACTAAAGCTTCATATTCTGCAATGTTGTTCGTGCAAGGGAATAGAATCTTATAAGACTTTGGGATTGAATACTTCTGAGGAGTAATGAATAATATGCCAGCACCTTAACCATTTTGAGTAAAGGACCCATCAAAAAACATTTTCCAAGGTTGTTGAGTAAGGTGCATTATTGATTCATCTGGAAACTCTATGTGTAGCAGTTGAGTGTCCTCAGGTGGAGCTTCAGCAAGTTGATCAGCAATTACCTGTCCTTTTATGGCTTTTCGTTCCACATATTCAATGTCAAACTCTGTAAGGATCATGACCCATTTTGCCAATCTTCCTGTAAGTGTCACCTTCTTGAGAAGATATTTGAGTGGATCAATTTTGGCCACTAGCTTGACTAAATGTGCTAGCATGTAGTGTCTCAGTTATTGTGATGCAAAGACTAACACTAAGCATGTTTTTTCTATTATAGTGTAGTTCATTTCATAACACCAATGTCATGTTGATGTAATAAATAGCTCATTCCTTTTTGTTGTCATCCTATTATGCAAGAAGTGCCCCTAGTGATGAATCAGTTACTGATATATATAAGATTAGTGGTTTACCTTGAATCAGTGGCATCAATATCGGTGGATTTGATAGGTACTCTTTTATCTACTGAAGATGTTGTTCGCACTCCTGATCCTAGTTGTATATTACTCCTTTTCTCAATACCTTTGTGAAAGGTTGAGCTTTGTCTACTAGCTAAGAAATGAATCGTCTGATGGATTGGAGATGTCCCTGTAGACTTCTCATTTGACTGATGTTCTTTGGAGGTGGCATATCCATTATGGCTTGCACCTTCTCAAGATCAACCTCGATTCCCTTCTTTGAAATGATATAGCCAAGTAGTTTACCAGATGTCACTCCGAATGCACACTTCTTTGGATTTAAATAGAGTTTGAACTTTTCCATTTTGTCGAGTATAGAACCTAACTCTTGAATATGCATTGATCTTTTCATGGTCTTCACTAAGGTGTCATCAAAATAATATTTCATATTCTTATGCATCATGTAATGAAAAATAGTTGTAACTTCTCTTTGATAGGTTGCTCCAGCGTTCTTTAGCCCAAATGGCATGACGTTCTAGCAAAAGGTTCCCCATGCACAGGTGAAAGTTGTCTTTTCTTGATCTCTAGGAGCTATTTTGATTTGATTGTATCCGGAGAATCCATCCATTAGTGAGTACATCTCATATTTGGTAGTCATGTCAACCATCATATCAATATTTGGTAATGGAAAGTCATCCTTTAGACATGCTTTGTTAAGATCTCTAAAGTTCATGCAAACTCTGATAGATTTATCTGTCTTCGACATAGGTACTATGTTTGAAATCCATTTGGCATAATCTATAGCTCTAATGAATCTAGCTTTGAGCAGTTTTTCTAGTTCAGCCTTGACTAATAGTGCTACATGCGGGTGCATCTTACGGAGTTTTTGCTTAACTGGTTTTACTCTTGGTGTAATTGAAAGATGGTGCATAATGAGATCAAGATCCAAGTCTGGCATATCAAAGTACGTCCATGCAAAGTTTATTTTCTTTTCTAAGAATAACTGAGTGAACTCCTTCAATTCTTCTGCTGATAGTGATTGAGCTACATGAATGATGTGTGGTGTCTCTTGACTCCCAATGTTCACTGGCTGAGTTGGCTCGATCAATATGGAGGACCTTTCCTAGAAATGACTTGGCAGTATATCAAATATCTCACCTTCAAGTGCCTTAGAGAGGTTTTCACCTTTAGGTACGTCCTTTATTTTCTCTTTTTTAGATTCTGACACCACCACAATGTGGTTTTCACCATCAGATCTTTTATTTTTCTTTTTCTTTTTTTTGCGAATAAGATACTTGATATCCACTTCAGTCATTTTTTCACTTTGTTCACTGGTGGAAAAGTCTATAGGTTTGACTGCATTGAGATAATAGACTAACGTATAGTCATAACAAAAGTAGGTATATTCAGGGGCTGGTTTTGTAAAGTACAATCAATCAATTCGAGATGTACTAAGGATAAATCTTGGATAGGTTCAAGAGCATTCGCGGTATTGTTATCACAACAGTGGATCAAAAAGTTGAGTTCCAGAAGAATACCTTGCGTAAGTGTCTCGAGACCAGGAAGAGTTAGATCATGATTATTAAAGTTCATGTTAATATTTAGTTGATCTAATCTGATAGACATACTTGTAACATCGTTCACTACGCCAGACTGGACGTCATATCATGGTTTAATAGTGATAAGATCAGTAGATAGATTTTCATTGTTTGTATCAGCTGATTCAGAATTTGAGGCTGAGTAGATATTGTCCTGAATAGGATTGTCATCAGAGTCATCGGGTGAAGTTTTTGAGGCTTCTTCAAGTGATTTAATAAGTGTATGTATGGTATCAACACCAACATCTTTAATATTGCAAGTTCCTTCATGTTGTGGTTCATTTGTTACTTGTATCTGACACACCTGTTGACATGATCTTGATGTTTCTGTGATTTATTGTCGTCTACTCCATTCAGCTTCTTTCGGACTGATAACTGGTTCTTGTTCTGTAGCTTCCAATTCTTCTTGTGTAGTGTTATACCTAATTTTTTATGTTTTAGGATAGGGGTACATAGATGAGAAGCTTTATGTTATTCTTCCTTCTTTCGGTCCTTGTTCATAATTTGCTTGTCTCTTTTGTCTAATTTCTTGTATTTCTTTCTCTAGTTTTATGTGCATCAGCTCTTGAGCATCATTTATGACATCACTAGACTCTTCTAGAGTTTCTATAGTGGATGTGTCTGAGAGGTGGTTAGGACCCCATTCATACTCGTTTGAATTAGTCTCTAAATCATCTACTTGCTGCCTGCCAGTATATGTGACTGGAACTTAGTGGTGCAAACAATTCTCTAATTCTGACTACTTCATCTCTTATATTCTTAGGGACCTCAAATTCTTGTATTATTGTAGCTGATACCATCAAAGCTTGAGCACGGACTGTTTCATCTTTCTTGACTGTTGATTCCTCTTTCTCTTTTCTACACTCTGCTTTTGTTTTTTGAGTGTCTACTTCCTGTAATGTTAAAGGCGATATTCTTTTCTGCCACTTAGACTTAGAAACATGTTTTTGCTCTGATGTCTTTTTTGGATCATATCCCAATCCAGCCTTATCATTTGTGGATTTGGTTTGTAGTTGAATTGGTTCAATAATACCTTCCTTTTGTTTTCCCAGAGGACTAGTACCTGAGTACCCCATGCGTTGAATCATTTTATAGTTGGGACCATATTGGTTAGAGGAAATCTCACAATGGCGTACCTCCTTATTTTGACTATCTTCCTTAAAAAGCCATTTAAGAACAACATCCTCTTATATTTCATCCGCCAAGGAGGTAGAAGACTATACAAAGAGACCATCATATATGGTATTCGGAGCTGAAGTTTGTGTTCTCATAGCCTCTGATGGCTTGCCCAACTATTTTGGTGATGGAGGGAGAGAAACTAATGAAAGTACCAGTTCTATCTTGTAGCCATCCATGCCGGTATTTGTAATCTTCAATCTCTTTTCTAAGTCTTTCATTAGTGCTTCTGGATCTACATTTGGAGAGGTTTCCCTATTATGAGGCACAAAAGTATCTGCACCTTTTGTCAATGCATTATAGACGACATTTGTATCAACAGGAATACTGACTTCAGCTCCGTTATAAGGAAACTTTAAGCATTGATGGTATGTTGACGATATTGCCTTCATTTCATGAATCCATGGCATGCCCAGTAATATATTGTATGACAAAGGAATATCAAGTACTTGGAAAAGGACATCTCTTTCTACAGGTCCAACTCTGATAGGTAATGACACCAGACCTTTAGAAGTCCTTTCTTCTTCATCATATGCTTTTATTGTTATTTTCTTCCCAGGATCAATGACATTTTTAGAGAATCCTAGCTATGTAAGCAGACTGTAAGTACAGATATTCAACCCCACGCCTCCATCTATCAAAACACATTTGACTCTATGTTTGTTGATCATGGCTTCAATATGAAATGGTTGGTTATGTGGATGATTTAGTGAGTTTTCATCTCCTTCAGAGAAGGTCAGATAGTGAGGTGAAGTCATATGACCCACCATAGACTGAAACCGATCAATATCTAAATATTTTGGAACGTTGGTGGTGAGAAGTACTTTGTCTAGGATCTCTTTGTGAACAAATGAGATTTTTAGCAATTCAAAGATTGAGATTTGATCATTTGTCCTTTTCAACTGTTCAACGACACTATATCCAAAAGATGGTGATGAAGTTAACCTTTTAAATTTGTCCAAGGTTGATTCTTTTTGTTTGTTTGGCAAGGTCGGTGGGTTTGATGTTGCTTGAGTCAGGTCGGAAGAACTAGCTCCTTGGAGGGTGAATTTCTTTTGAGAACGGGTGAGAGCTCTTGCATAGCGTGATTCATTTGGTTTATCTTGGACTATAATCACATTGCAATATTTTGAGTGGGAAAGCTCAATCATGTTGATAACATTATCCTGACTGGTATAAGTATAATTTACCTTGGCACCTCCTTTGGTCTTTGAAGAATCACCTTGTTCGTAAACAGGAAAAGGGTCTTTAAATGCTTTATGATTTGCATTAATCGGATGATTCCCAACAACAACTTTACCAGCATCTATGAGATCTTGAATCTCATGTTTTAGCTTCATGCAATTGTTTATGTTATGACCTTTATTCCGATGGAAGTCACAGTATTCATTTTCTCTCCACCATCTCGGTTTAACATCTGGATCATATGGTCTAGAGTTATCTGGTAGTGTTATCAAGTTGTTTGCCAATAGAGCTTTGAAAGCGGATTCATACGATTCTTTGAGAGGAGTAAAATCATGCTTAGGTTTGGAAAGCCAAGGCTTTTCTTTGAACCATTCCTTTGTTTTCTTTGGCGGATTTTCAGTTGCAGCCTCAGCGGCTTTAAGTGCTTGTGTACCACTAGCCAAGTTGAATATTGTGGATTTTGAGTTGGCTTTGACAGTGTCTACTCCTCCATCATTAACAACATTCTTGTTGTTGTCTTTGTCAAACTTCCAATACCTTTTCTTCTCTTTAGAGCTAGATCCTGGTTGTGTTTCTTTCCAAGGTGTGATATCCCCCTTGTTTATGAGCACATCTTCCATTCGAATAGCATTATCTACCATTTTGTTAAATGATGGATGTACTTGCATTTGTATACTATACTTCAGTTCGGGGACCAAGTTATTGACAAATATATCCATTTTCTCAGAGTCTAGGATAGGTCGAGAATACCTAGAAAACATCTTTCTCCAACGTTGGAGGAAAGTAAGAAGAGGCTCCCCTATTTTTTTTTTAGTATTGCAAAGCTCGATCATAGTCACAGCATGTCGAATGTTGTATGAATACTGTTGTAAAAATAGTTGGATTAGTTCTTCAAACATTTTTATTCCCTTGGGTAGACTTGAGAACCATTCCATTGCTTGACCCCCTAAACTCCTTGGGAAGAGGTACATGAGGTACGTTTGATCATGCATGAACTCCATACAGGCAGCACAAAACTCTCTGACATGATCTTGGGGATCTAAGGTACCATCATACTTATCAAATTTTGGGATCTCCACTCGTGAAGGAAATGAAGGCATGTATAGATTCTTGTCAAATGGAAAGGGACATATTGTTTCCAGAGAATATTGTTTTGGGGACTTGTCCTTATTTTTCAGTTCTGTGACCTCCATTCATAAGGCTAGTAATTGTTTGTGTACCATGAGTATAGGTGATTCTTTCTTTTTAGTAACGAGCGTCTGAACATCATATCCAGTAGGAAGTTTAGCAACTTGTTTTGCTAGTTCTAAGAAATAGTCTTCCTTCTCTCGAGTCATGATAGCTTTCATCATTTTTCTAAAGTCTTTGTCCTTTTGACACTCAAGGATTTCTTTTTCTTGAGGTTTAGTGTCTTCATCAGCTTCACTTGATGATGAGGAATCATTATCATTTTTGGGAATGTTATTATCGTCCTTGTTTCCATCATTGTGTTCTGCCTCATATATAGTGGGAGATTTAGGCTCATCAAAAATTGGTCTGCCTGATGACGATGGTATGTCAGTAAGTGGATCCCTTTCATAAAATGGATTGTCAGTGTATGAAAAGGGTATTCCTTTGCCTTTGGCTTCTTTCTTACGAGAACTTATGGTTTGTGTAGGCATTTTTATGGATTAGTGTGACCTAAAGTTGTTTGTGATGCAGAGGTCAAGATAAATTTTAGAGCTAGTTGTTTGGTTAATGTATTGTTTGGGAGAAACAACTGAGATTCAGTCTTGTTTCAGGAACGATCTATCCTGTATAAGACATTTATCTAAGTTGATTCTAAGAGTAGTGTAAGATTCAGTCTAGTTTCAAGAATGATCTATCCTATATAAGACGTTATCTAAGTGACTAAAATTTGATAGGTAGTTGATTGAACTAGCTGAAAGATGATCAACCAAATCGTGCAACACAATTGGCAAAGGTATAGTGTCTTGATCTATTTATGCTCAGGAAAATGATAACCAGTATTATGTTTGCTATAAGCTATTTTTAGGCAAATTTGACTATTCTGTTCTGACAAAACCAAAGACTCGTACAACAGAATTTTTTCTGAACCAGATGACAATTTAGCAGATACAGGATGACAACAGTTATCTTTCGTATGAGTTTCTACCTCGTACCGTATGATAGATTGGTATGTGCAAGATGACAAAAGACTCAGAGTAGTTCTATTTTGTACAACACAGGATATAGAACCAGACAATAGATTAAAATGACTCGTACGACACAAGATCAGGTCTAGGACAAAAAACCAGAAGACTCGTACGACACAGGATCAGGTGTCGCACGATAAATTATCAGACTCGTATGACTATTCATAGGACAGAGCCTAGAAATTCTGAGTTTTTTTTCCAATTGCTGAGTATGATAACTGAGTATGACCAATTCTGAGATAGACTAATTTTGGACCAGGATACAGAATTTCAACTTAAGATGGACAAGTTCTGACATGGACAGAGTTTCGACTTAGGACGGACTAGTTTTTGACATGGACAAAGTTTTGAATTAGGATGGGCTAGTTTCTGACACAGACAGAGTTTCGACTTAGAATGGACTAGTTTCTAACACGGACAGAGTTTCAACTTAGGATGGACTAGTTTTTGACACGGACAAAGTTTCGACTTAGGATGGACTAGTTTCTGACATAGACATAGTTTCAACTTAGAATGGACTAGTTTTTGATACATACAGAGTTTCGACTTAGGATGGACTAGTTTCTGACACGGACAGAGTTTCAAATCACTAATTTATTTCTTGTCTTCTCCAATTTTGGTATTTCAATTTTTGTTTCAGGGATGAAAACACAGAAAACAAGTAGTATGTATAGTGACTCCAATCACAACATGCAAACCCTAAGGAATTTGGTGAGGAAAGAAAACCTTTTCTTGTAGACTCAGGTACACACCCAATAGCTAATCAGAATATGGCCACTAAGTCTCATGCAATGGATTCTCAATGTCGTATTATCCAACTCCAAACACTAATGGGGCACGAAATGACAAGTATCTTGGTAGAGTTACTATCTCTCTTGCACAAATATTATCCCCCTTTTGAAGATGAATCGGGTAGCTTCTAATTTTAATTGGAACTAGTCAGGGATCTGTTCGACGTGTCAAGGTATAAACTCAATTAAGAGGTCTCCCAGCCTTGAAAACCAAGGTTTAATATACCCAAAGGTACGGAGGAGAGCTATTCTCGAGCACTGTCGTTGACTTGATTTTCATCAAATCACATTTATTTTATAGTGGGTTGGAGTACTTGGTGTCAAGTCATTCCCACTTAGGTCATTCCCCTCACACCGACCGTAATGGTTTTAAGAGTTTTTCAACCCCTTGGGAGGGCAGGCCTACTAAAGATGTACAAATCTTAAACAAAGAAAAAGCCTCAAGGGTCTGGATTTTTGATTGTCTAGAAAAAGACAAGAGCATACTCTCCTACCTCTCAGATCTTCTAAAAACAGGAAAGACAAACTTGTTCTTTAACTAGATATCAAGTTAGGTTCCTAAGAAATGAATTTAAAGAATACATGATGTTTAGTCAATTCTCCTTAGGTAACCTGCAAATACAACGAATCAGTAGTCATATTGTCTTTGTGTGATAAGAATATTATTTAACAAGTGTTCAGCAAAAACTGATTAGGCTGTGAAAAATTCTGAGATAAACGGATAAACAGTCAGGGTCAGTCGTCAGAATAATCAAAAAATCATGAAAATTTGCCTCTTTTTTTAATTTTTCACCAGAAAATACATAGTCGTACGACAATACGAAAACTCATATGATATAGGATCCCAACTCATATGAGGTAGGATTCTAGTTCATACGACACCTGCAGTTTGTCATTTCAGCTTGTGGGAATTGTCATACGAGATGTATGGACGAAAAATCAAAAAATCTGAAATCTAGAAAATAACAAAAAAATAAGCAATCAGTCTTGGAGGCCTATAAATGTAGTCTTCGGCCCCACGGTGGGCACCAGATATGTGTGTGTGAAAAAGTGGTCTATAGATGCAAGCACAACACTTCAATTAAGTCATTATATGCATGGTTAGTAATCAATAATCAATAAGTAATAAACCATAACAAAGCAACTAATTGCCTTCTAAAATATGCAAGTATAAGATTTCTCTCAGATTGTTATAAGCAATACCAGTGACTAGACTACACCAAGATGAAGGATTTAATCTCTATGATATTAACTATATGGATGCAAGATGGATGAATAATTCATGCAAATAATCAATTCAAGCAATAATGGATGTAATCAATGATGGATGAGTAAAATGGATGCAAATAATCTAAAAAAGCACAATAATCTTCAATGACTCCAGAGCAAAATTATTGTGATAATAATCTCCAAGTGTGTTCTCAAAAATCTCTGGGGTAAATTGAAATGAGAGTTGAAGACTAAATTTATAGAGAATTACCAAGAGAAAATCTTAATTTAGGATTAATTGAAAATAATTAAGAAATCATGTTTAGTTAACCTTGAGATAGATTCCAATTATAGTTTAATTGAAATGCATTCAAATTAGAAGTCCAAGTTGCATTGGAAATAATAATAAATTAATTCCATGCATTTGTGATAAAAATAGATAATTCTTTTATTTATTCAAGAAAATAGTCTTTTCAATGCAACTGAACTTCTTTTTCTAAAAAGCTTTGAGTTCCAATTTTACAGAATAATTCAATTCAATTAATTGCTTTTCTGATTTCAAGTTCTAAAGTTAGAAAAAGAAATAATATCTCAAGTTTGATTTCTCTCTTAATTCGATTCTTTTATTTTAATTTCAATTCAACTCTTGTTTTGTAGTTAATTCCTCTTTTGTAATAAATTAATTCCTTTTGCATGATTAAATGGCAATTTTATTAATTAATTAAATATGCAAGGATATTTAATAAGTTAAAATGGGATAATTGATCAAAATGATATTCTTGGAAATGATTCAATTAATTAAATGAATATTTAATTAATATTGAGTAATTGATTTGTCATGTGATATTTGATGATTAAATAATTAATAATGTGCTCAAGATTGATTTAATTGCCTTTGGTTAGGACCTTGGTGATGTTGTCGAGATTAGGGGCCCATGGTTTAGATGACCATTTTTTAGGGTATTACAACAATGTACTACTTCAATATAGCATCTATAATGTTGGATTCAATACTAGTTTAAACTCTGACCATGAGTGTCAAACACCTTCATAACTTTTCCTTCAACCTTTAGATAATATCTGCGTGATTTGCACAAGGATCTGCTTATTTTCACTCTTCACAATGATCTTCAATATTTGCACACACTCATACACATATACACTCATACATCTTACAATTATTTATACAAAACCTAAGACTTCATGATTAGGTCGGCCCCCTAAAGATATTACATTTACAATATGTCGGCCTCGATACATTTACACATTATCCAATCAATAAACCATTTCCAAAACATGTCATGTTGATCTGGAACATGATATCCTATACCGGTCCATAACCTAGACCTATCTGTCGATTAAGGCAAATATGTGAACTTGATTAGTCCAATAAGAAAAACAACAAATGTAAACATCCAATCCATGTCTTTAACATAACCAAATGATCTCTAGATGATAACAAGTCATCATCAACTTCCTGAGCTGTTGATGACTGTGGATAAGCCAATATCCATGTCGGGACCACAATGTGTCGGTTCAACAACAAACTAATATAACCAGAGTGCCAAATCAACAATGTAGACCTCCAGAAAGATAAGTGTTGACATCAATGACAAAACCAATGCAACACATGACGAATTCATCCATAATACCAACAAACTTAAAGATACAAGTTTTGTTTGTGTCAAGTTCGGTGTCTAATTTATATCCTGGTTCAAAGTTACCCTTTGTGGCAATGTTGTCTAAATGTCAACATTTGGGGGCAATTTGGCCCCATTTTGAATCAAAAGGGAGAGGTATATGTCCTATTGTGATTAATAAGCATGTTTAGGATCATGAGGATGTGTGGATATTGTTGAGATGCCTCGAGTTCTTTTGGTGTTAACTTTCATTGGGTTTCTTATGTTGAAGGCATGTTGTTTGTATTTATTGGCAATGTTGCAGCTCTTTAGGGCTATGTGTGTTTATAGCTTGATAAGTTCATGTTCCAGGTGGGATTAACAAAAGGGTCAATACTTGGATCCATCTTATGCTTAGCCCTTTGTGATCTGGTTAATGGCATGAATGACTCCTATGATGACTTGGGAATGCAAGACCTATGGCAATTTATGGTGCAACTAGGATGACAATACTAGACTCTTAAAATACTATGTATGCAAATTACCCTGATACTCTACTAAGGATTGGGATGAGGAGGTTGAAGATCAAAATGAGGAGGTTATTGCCTTGCAGTCTAAGTCTTTGAAGCCTTTGTTGAATGATTTCTCTCTCAGCTTCTCTTTGGATTCGGACTGCTTTTCTTATTTCCTCGTCTATGAAAAACTCAACTCCTCTATACTGGGGGACACTAATAAACTTATAAGGCACTAAGAGGGGAAGGTGAATCGGTGCAAGAAAAAACAATATGAATCTGATCACCAACTTAAACAACTTAAAACTTAACAAGCATAAGAGGAATATCACCACATAAGCTAATGCCCAATAAAACAAATTCCACATAACACAAGAGATTTATACGTGGAAACCCAAAAGGGAAAAACCCAGGTGGGAGTTAATACCCACAAGATTCACTATCTATAGAATAGAAATCTTAACCGGTACAGGTCTTACAAATATGCCCTGTTAGGAGAAGACTCGGTTAGAAGTCACCCGGTTAAGGGATTTAATATGATAAGCCATGTTAGGAGATTTGACCTGTTAGGATCAACCTCACAAGAGGATTTAAGACTTTGATATAGAGCTACCCTATTAGGGGATTTACAAATTAAGGCCTCTCAAGACCTACCCGGTTAGGGGATTTTACTGCTGCAAACTGTTAGGAAAACAACAGTCAAAAGATCTTCATGTAACACCTCTGTGTCTGAAAAGATCCACTTCAAGTTCCTCAAAAACTTCAACAACACATCAATACAGAGCTTCACTAATCACCACACAATCAAAATCTCAATATTCACCTTTGATCTTATACTCTTCATACCCACACCGGCTTGATACCTCGTCACACTTTTTATAAACATCTCTTAATTGGCTACAACCTTGGAACAATTTCCTAGGTTCAATGAATCTAGACAAACTAGCATTGCACATCGAACTTATGTCGGTCGCTGACATAACAAATAAAAAATAAGACAAAACCTATGTTGGTTCATCAATTTAAGTGACTTTATCACTACCAGTTAAGGTGTTCATCGGAATACCTACTCTATCATCAAATATCATTTGTCTGGTTGAATCTACCAATGCGGTCATGAACATAGCTCCAAATATCTCCGTTATTTCTTTAAAACCGCATCATCCAACTCTTTATGAATCGCCTGTACCGGTTGCATGAATGCAACTTTGTTCCTATTTACTGGTTGAAGACCTATTTGTCGGTCCTCTATTAAATTGTCTTTTGTACCGGTTATTCCTTACCAGTTGGCTTCCAAGACTTAGATGACTACAAAAACATTGTTGCCATCAATGACAATACAAGACTTAGTCATCAAACATGAATCTCAATCTCTTCATCACATTCACCAATCAATCCTTTATCGGTTGCATATCACCAACAGTCTTTACCGGTTCAGTCAAATGCCAACATTCTCCCCCTTTGGCATTGATGGAAACACATAGGAAAAAAATTGTCAACTAAGTGTATAAAACAAAAATTGACTTCATGACATATACTCCCCCTTAGCAATTACATGCTACTAAAAAAATTTGACCCTCTACTAATTTTCCCTTTACTTTTACATACAAAATTTTGACTGACTCTTCAACTATTACTCCCCCTTTGACAACAATGCCAAAAAAAGAGGTAAATACATGAAAGATAAATACATGTTACATCAAAATTGCATCAAAATTGCATAGCATATATAGATATAGGAGTTTATAATGTTTTTACAATGCAATTTTAGAAAAATCATCACTAAAATGAGATTTCAACTACTTCATATCATTATGCCAAGTCTCTAATAGTGTCGGTTATCTCCACATGTGTCTTTATCTGTCCAGCAAACTCCTCCATGGAATCTATGGTACTCATCTCTAAATTTGCAAAGATGGCTTAAGTTTCCTTATAAGCTCTCTCCAAGATTTCCACCTTCGGTATCAGTTGTGTCTATAATTCCTGCAGTGATCTGATCCTCTTAACTTGTTCATTTTCATAAGCTTTTAGCTTATGCTAAATTTCTACAACCAATCTTACAAAATTTATAGTATATTCATTAAGGAAATTGAATGACTCACTAAGAACTTCAAGTTATTTCTCAGCTTCCTCCTTCTTCTCCTTCAAATCAACACAAAACAATGAAAATTTAGAAACAGTTGAGAGTATTTTACCTCCGGTCTCAAGTCCTTATTTCAAATAGTCCTTAAAATATCCCCATGCAATCTTTCCAAAATCATTACCAAGCATTCTTATGCTATCCTTCATTTGCACCAATACTGGAGTGTCATCTATCCATTGGATATCACCAATACTAAGGAAACATTTCTGAAATTAAAAGAATAGACCAAGAATTAGTTGTCCAAACTTAAACCTTAACCTATTATCCTTCTTTATGGATTCTAGGTTCAGCGTCATTTGACTCCTCAATGCCTCTGACAATTCATAGTCAACATCCTCTTTTATCATTTAGTGGGCAATGTAGATAGTAGCAATAGGGATGATGTTCATCCTTCTAGAGTGATAGATCTGGTAACTAATCACCATAGAAGCATAGTTTACTGATGGTTCATTGATATTATCCACCATCATTTCTCTTCCATCCCATTTAGATCCTATTAAATTTTCTACATCATTCTTAGGAATGGATCTGAGTACAGGAACCTCACCGGTGGCACAAAATTCGATGACTACGTGAATAGCTTCCTTAGAAATTTTATGTGTTCGGTCAAGCCACATAAACTGGTCATGAATTCTACTAAGAACATATCTTACAAGTTCATTATCAAAATTATAAATGGTGTTTAGAGAATAGTGAAACCCTTTCTCAGTAACCCTTTTGAACTGTTCCTTTATCACTTTGTTCTTATCACACAATGCTTTATACTGATCAAAAATAGCAGCAATACCAAGATCCTCCAGTTTGCAATGATAAAATGATCTAACATCTTCAACATGTAAGACACCATAAGGAACTTTGAATAGGGCTCTGGTAGGATCAATTGCCTCAGAATTAAATGGTTGCCTCTTAAATTCAGGATAGGGTCTATCGGTAACATCAACTAGATGTGGGGTGTCTATCTTCAATGATTCAGAAAGATAAGCAGATAACAATTTTTGGATAAATACCTTTTATCGCTTCTGCACTAGGGTTCCAAACACTGACAAAGCTTTCTCACCGATTGTCAATCTCAAATCACACCAGATCACTTCAAATCTATGTCAATACTACAAACACAAACTTTGCTCTACTCTATTCGCTCTTCGAGTGCCCACAAGAATGCAATGTGACAAATAACATTCAAAAAGTTCCTTTTATTTGCCTATTATCTATCGCATTAAATGTCATTGCTGGTAAAACCCTAAAATATCTTCCAACATACGACCAGTTCTCATAACACATCAAACCTACTGGTTTGATCACAAAATCACTTCACAATATCATAATGCATCAATGTATGCAAATTTAACATACCTCATGGTCCTTCAGGGGGTTCTAAAATAGATCTAACATTAAGCTCCCCCTAAGCTTTTTAATAGCTTAGTTTGTTGGTGAAGGGTTCTCCACACTAGGTGAAGAAATGGGATCTTCAAATGGTTTGTCTTCAGTTTTCTCATCATCCTTCTTTTTCCAAATTCTGTTCATTTCAGCTTTAGTCTCCTCCACATCAACTTTCATCTTCCCTTTTCAGTCAACAGATTGATTCACTCATTGGTTCACCTTAGCTTTGCAAAACTTTACAATATGTCCCAGGTTATGACAATGATAACAAGTCACACCAAATGCTCTCCAAGGTCCAACATTGCATCTACCAGTCCTTCTTCTGCAGTTCATAGCTACATGACCATAGTTATGACAGATTGTGCAAACCACATTCATCCTTTTTTCCATCTCATAGGGACTAGACCGGTTAGCATAGGGTCGCTACCAGTTAGGACTTCTCCGGTCATTAAAGGTTCTTTGTCAACCACCACCAGACCTCTGACTCATGTGAGGTGTCAAAATATTTGCTCCATACCTACACTTAACAACTCTATGTACATGCATCTTGCAAGTGTAACAATAACCATTAAAGGTTCTAGGCTTATATCCTTTATATGTATTAGGTCTATAACCATTAGTAACATGAGATCTACTTCTACAAACATTAGTCGTATGTCCTGGCTTATGACAATTGAAACAAACAAGTTTGTAAGGTTTCCTATCAGTGGATTTTAGAGTCTTAGGTGTAGGTTTACCTTCATGCATGTTGTCCTTAGTACCAAAAGACTCACCTTTCTCAAATGTATTGTATCCCAATACGGTTGTATCACCTTTCATCCTCTAAGATTGGATCTATTCATCAAGCTGGGTAGAACTTTTGTTAAACTTTGCAAGCTTCTCATTAGCATCAGTAAGTTCCTGTGTAAGGTCTTCATTCCTCTTCATAAGAGTCTCTCTAAGAGACACTGCCATATCTAGTTCTGCCTTTATTTCTTCTTTCTCCTCATGCCAATGTGCATATAGAGTGTCATTTTCCTGATTTATCTTAAAGATCTCATCTTCTTTCTCTTTGATCTTGTCTTCTGCTGCCCTCCTTACTTCAAGTTCCTGACTCATCCGGATGGTTAGGGCTTCTAGATCTCTCCTCAAGTTAGCCTTATCATCATTCAATTTATCCACTTTAACAACCAATGCACATATGTTTGCTTCATTAGAAGAACTACTCTCAGAAACCTCCAATAGTTGTTCAGTTAGCTCTCTTCTCTTAGCAAGTGAAGCTTTATACTTGCCTCTCAATGTTCCTAGGGCTTCCTTAGTTTCTATAAGTTTATTAGACATATCTCTATAACTCATATCCCCCGTGCCTGCCTTAGGAATCCTTCTCAAGAGGTTAAGCCTCAAAGAAGTTTGGCTCTAATACCAATTGATAAACTTATAAGGCACTGAGAGGGGGGTGAATTAGTGCAAGAAAAAATAATATGAATCTGATCACCAACTTAAACAACTTAAAACTTAACAAGCATAATAGGAATATCACCACATAATCTAATTCCCAATTAAACAAATTCCACATAACACAAGAGATTTATACATCGAAACCCAAAAGGGAAAAACCATGGTGGAATTTAATACCCACAAGATTCACTATCTATAGAATAGAAATCTTGACCGTTTAAGGTCTTACAAATATGCCCTGTTAGGAGAAAACCCGGTTAGGAGTCACTCGGTTAAGGGATTTAATATGATGAGAGTTGTTAGGAGCTTTGACCTGTTAGGATCAACCTCACAAGAGGATTTAACACTCTGATATAGAGCTACCCTATTAGGGTATTTACAAATTAAGGCATGTAAGGACCTACCCGGTTAGGGGATTTTACTACTGCAAACTGTTAGGAAAATAATAGTCAAATGATCTTCATGAAACAACTCTGTGTATGATAAGATCCACTTCAGATCCTCAAAAACTTCAACAACACATCAATACAGATCTTCACTAATCACTGCACAATCAGAATCTCAATATTCACCTTTGATCTCATACTCTTCATACACACACTGACTTGATACCTCATCACACTTTTTATAAACATCTCTTAGTCGGCTGCAACCTTGGAATAATTTCCTAGGTTCAATGAATCTAGACAAACTAACATTGCATGCCAGAATTATGTTGACCACCGACATAACAAATCAAAAATAAGACAAAACATGTATTGGTTTACCGATTTAAGTGACTTTATCACTACCGGTTAAGGTGTTCATCAGAATGTCTACTTTGTACATCAAATCTCTCTTGTTTGGTTGAATCTGCTAATGCAGTCATGAACATAGCTCCAAATACCTGTCTCCATCATTTCTTTAAAACTGCATCATCCAACTCTTTATGAATCGTTTGTACCGGTTTCATGAATGTAACTCTGTTCCTATTTATCAGTTGAAGACCTATTTGTCGGTCCTCTGTTAAACTGTCTTATGTACTGATTATTCCTTACCGGTTGGCTTCCAAGACTTATATGACTACGAAAACATTGTTGCCATCAATGACAACACAAGGCTTAGTCATAAAACATGAATCTCAATCTCTTCATCACATTCATCAATCAATCCTTTACCGGTTGCATATCACCAACAGTCTTTCCCGATTCACTCAAATGTCAACAGACACTTGTTCTCAATTTCCACACAAGGTTGTTAAGACCATCAATGAATTCTCCTTGATCATCGTTTGGACCAAGATTGGGTTGCTCAAATGGGAAGAAACCATCACCACACAAGACCATTGCAACACATGCTATGGAGAATCTCTAAAGGAAATGCAAATACAACCAAAGGGAACTTAATCTATCGACCAATTAAAAGACACAACTCAAAAGATGTTAAGAGTTCATTGATGACCCAAATTGGAATTTTGGAAAATGATTCCCTATGCTAGACTAATGAACAAGGGAATAAAGATTGATATGATGGTTGACTGAAAGTTGGGGTCTTTTCGACTCAATATTATTTTGGGAGAATGTTTAGGCCTAATACAAATTAAGACTATACAAGATCTAAGTGAACATGACAGACTTGGATTTGAGACCAAATGCAAAAGGAGGATTTAGGAAAATACTATGCATACACTATGAAAACTTAAGCATAACCTAGAGACCATATGAAGATTGATGCAAATGTAATGTGGACTATTCAAGGGAAATATACGGACTAAGGATGGACTATGCAAAATGAAAGCTAAACTTAGACCAAGAAGCAACAAATGCAAGACCTACTAGGTAAGGACTTATTGATCATGCAAGGACAATATGCGAACTAAGGAGAGACTATGTAAGATAAAGACTAAGTGTCATCATGTTTGAAATCATCAGAAATCTTAGGCTAATTAGACTAAAAGGAAGGATCACAAGAATCCTTAACTATTTAAACCGATTCTAAACATAATTCAATGAAATAAATGAAAGAAATAAGAAGATTAAGCTAATTAAAAATCCCTATTCTCCACGTGTGCTTCCATTGTTCTTCTCCATTGTTGTTGATGCAGGTGGCTCTCAGGTATTGCACTTGATTTCTTGCATAAAATAGACAACAATATTGAAGACCGTGATTCTAAAACAAGCTAGATTGAATTGAGAAAAGAGGTTGAATTTATAGATTTTCAACACAAAGGGGGTGAGAAACATAACTCAAGTACTAATTCAGAGACAACTAAAATTGATTGATCTGTGAACTCAATTGATTGATTTGTCAACTAGATTGATTGGAGAGTGAACTGAATAGATGGATTAGTCAACTCACTTGATTGATTAGTGAACTGAATAGACTAGGGAGATGACTGAATTGATGGATTAGTCATAAAAAGCTGATTTTGAGTTTAAAAGGATAATTGATGAGTTAACTGAGTTAACTTATTTGATTAATTAGTTCTGATTTAGCATGTGTTGTAGGAATTTGAAATTGAAATTGATTTTCATTTTTGATTTGGATTTGAATTTGGTCATTCGAATGCTAAAATGCACATGAAATTAATTGAAATTCAGATTTGGGAAAATGTGAATTTGGTGATTTGGAATTAGATGAAATGAAGTGAAATTCAAATTTGGGGAAATATGAGATGAAATTAGATGAAATTAATTGGAATTATAATTTGGGGATTTGGAGGAATTTAATTAATTAATTTAAATAATTTAAATTAATTAAATAATAAAGATTATTTAACTAAGGAAAGGATGTAATTAATTAAATAATTGATATTTAATTAATAATTGAGATATTGTTAACTGATTAAAATTATTTGAGAATAGAAATAGAATAATTAGAAGTGTTGAAGGGCGATGATTAGAAGAAATAGTTAATTTAATCAAATAATTAAAGAATTACTTAATTAAATAGAATAATTAGTGTAGAATTAATGAGACATTTTTAGGTGTCTACATTTGCCCCTCTTTGAGACAATGTCGGAACGACGTTTCAAAGAAAATGAAAAATTTGTGCCCCAGTATGCCCCAATGACACTAGGGTATAATGCCCCCTCAGAAAAAAGTGGTCAAAAAATTTTAGATCGAAGACCAGTTTTACCGAAATATGCTAGATAGTGATAATATGAAGTTTGAAAGAGTTTTGATCTCATTTGCTATGTCAAAACTTGTGTTGAAGCTAGAGGGGTCCATAGGCGTTTATGTTAAGAAACCCTAATTTTTTAGCTTATAAATTGAGGATGGGTATGGATTTGAGCTCATTTGCATTTTTTGTTTTAAAAGAATTTCTTAGAGATATTAGAGCTTCTGGCGTCCTTGGAGCGAAATGGCAAGTCATAGAGCGAGGCTGCATTTATCCGAGCGAGTGCGACCTTATCAAAGACCTCCTGGCACTAGTGGCATGGTGAGTTGCCTGATTTTTTGCCAGTTTATGTCTATATTTTACAAAAAAATTAATCATTTTTTGGTATGTCATTTTTTATGCATGTCGCAATTAAGTATCGATATTGCCACAATTGATTTAATTATGTCATAATTGAGTTTAATACTTCGCACTTGATATTTTATGTCGCATTTGATAACATTGCGTCGCATTTGAACATTTTGGATCACATTTGATAGTATCGTATCGCATATGATAATTTTGATTCGTATTTGGCATAAATATGTCGCATTTGCTTCTTTTATTTCGTAATTGGTAATATTGAATCGCAATTGATCATAAAGGCCCTTCTTTTCTTCTTATTTATGCATCCTGGTAGCTTTGATGATGTAGTTGACTCATTTTTATATTTTTTAAATGTAGACGCATTATCCAGTACTTCTTTCTAGGCAGACATAGCTAGATAGTCTTGATCGACGTCATGAGTTGGATGCAAAGGATACCGCTTTGTTCTGATTAATTAAGAAAAATAGGTTTTCAGGACCCAAAACCTTTAACATAGGAAATTAAGATAAGACATCAAAAATTCCAGATCATATAAACCGCTTACAAAATGACTAGCAAAAAAGCCACCATACCAAAAAGACAGCAAAAGATAGAAACAGCAAAGAAACTAGGAAGGCACTACATAGCTATAGTCTTCAGAAGGTCCTCCGCCTTTTTCACCAACTGGTCATAGGTGGCCCCAATAGCTTTGAGATCATCCAGGTCCTTGTTAGGTTTCTTTTCTTTCTTTTTGCCTCTGGTTCTTGTTCTGGGTCCTTGAGCATCTCCTGTGCCTTCAGTGTCAGGGTCAATATCCAGGGTCTCCTTCTCCTCGTCCAATTTGCTGATGAGAGTTTTAGTATTGCTAGCAGAAATCTTTAGGATGCTTAAACTTTGTTGTGCAATACTCTTGAGGCAATCCTCAATTTTGCTGACTTTATTGGCAATGCCCGAAATAGTTTGATCCATAGCGTCAGCAAGAGTTTTCCTCTCCAGCAAGTCTTTCTCTATTTTCTCAAATCTGGGGTTGAAGGAGCCTCTTATATTTTCATCTTTTGCAATGGTATTTTTCAGGTCCTCAATGTAATCAGCCATAGCCTTCCCTTCCCCAGTGTTGATAGTTTCCAGAATTTGAATTTTGTGGCTGAGCTTTTTGTTGCCATCCACAGCTTTCTTGTAACTAGTTATTAGCCACTCCATAGTGTCCATAAAACCTTGCATACCCTTAGGAGGAGGGTTTGGGGGAAGATCAACCTTACCGGGGTTGTCATGTTCCTTTTTTGGAGTGTCACCAATAGTAGCTATGTCATCAACCCTAAGAGCCTCTCCAGTGGTCACCTGCTCCAGGTTTTGTTCAGCTTCTGAAGTCCTTTCCTGCTTATGATCCTCTAGCTCCTTCACATTCTCCTCCTTTCTCTTATGCTTGTTTCTAGTTTGTGTATGGACTTTAGTTTTTTTTTTCAAAGAACCCTAGGGTTTCTCCTTCTTGAAGTCTTCAGAGACCTCCGAGGAGGAGGAGGAGCTAATCTGGAGGATTTTTCCTTTAGGTTTTGTACCCTCCGAGGACAAAGGTCTTGTTTTCGTATACTTCCTCTTCTTACAAATTTCAAAATCTGAAACATCCAAACTCTCCTCAGAATCACTCGTTAGGTCACTGTCAGAACCCTCATCCACTGAAAAGATAGGTTGGATTATATTATAAAGTGCATTTGCCTAAGGTTATGGCCAATAGGGCTATGATTACTGCTTTGATTGAACAGTGGCATTCAGAGACATGTTTTTTTCATCTATGAACTGGTGATGCATCTATCACACTTGAGGATGTGTGGCATATTTTACACATTCCGATATCTGGTAGGTGAGTTACTTTTGATCATGATGATGGTATTTCAGCTTTGTGTACATTGTTCGAGTGTGAGGAGCAGGATCTACATATTTGTGGTCATTATGATATTCGTTGGTATGATTTTAATTATGATGATCTCACCGTTGTGCTTGCTTGTATTGTTGCTAGATTATTGATTCTTGATAGACGCACCCATGGTTTTCCTGTTGGATGGGGATGTGTTATACATGATATGATTATTGACAGACATGTGTTTGCTTGGGCTCCTTGCCTTCTTTCCACTTTGTATCATCAAATGCATGGGATTGTTTACTTGCAGCAGAAATCAGTTGGATGTGGTATTACTTTGCTTCAGACATGGGCTTGGGACAACATAGATATCTTTCATCCTGCATTACATATAGATTTAGAGCCAGAGCAGCCATATACTTATGGATATACTATTGGTGTCAAGCATAGGGCATCAAGTAACATCTTGTATTGGAGTCATCAGATTGATATCTTACAGTACTTCTCATGGAGACCTTATCTTACTTATTCTAGGTGGACTAATGATGCTCAGCATCTTCCTCTTGTCGATAGCAGAGATATCTTATTGGTCGATACGTGGGTATTCATAGGGTTATTGATATGAATCTTCCTGTTCATGTGCTCAGACAATTCAAGGAAGTATAGGGTATTCCAGAGGTGACAACTTATTTTGCTCACACTACTCAAGAGGTTGGTGGTTGGGGTGCTTGTGTATAGCCTCATGTTGCTATTGCTGATTTTGATGCTCTTGCTCTTGTTTTGTGGGGATGGCAGCTTGGTGTACCAGATCCAGGGTCCACAATGCAGTATAGTGTATGGTGGATATAGCATAGGCCTATACCTTTGACAGATCCAACAGTTCCGATTGGTGCTCAGCAGATTAGACATGGCAGGGGTCCTAGAGGGAGGGTTGGAGGAGGTAGAGTTGGAGGAGGTAGAGGTGGAGGAGTTAGAGGTGGAGGAGGTATAGATCTGATAGAAGGGGTTTCAGGGAAGGTGGATAGTGATAGGGAGGATGTGGATATTGGTGGAGAGACTACATCCATGAGCAGTTCTGATGATAGTGATGAGTCAGGATCAGGGTTATTGAGCAGTAATAGAGATGAGGGCAGGGATGATGGTTATGATGTGGAGATGCCCCAGGTTGTAGAGTTTGTAGGTTTGGAGAGAGGAGATGAGGAGGGATTGAGAGATCAGATTAGGTGTTTAGAGGACTCGATCGCTAATTTGCGGCAGTGGCGAATGGAGGATAGGGATCAGTATTGGCATGTGATGGAGGATTTGACTATAGAGAGGGATCGAATAGCTATTGATAGAGATTGATTATAGTGGGAGAGGCATGAGGAAGTTAGGTGGACTCAAATTACTATGGATGCATATGATTAGTTATTTGGGCCAGTGATGAAGGCTCGTAGCTAGGTAGATAGATATTTTGTTGCTGCATAGGAGGCTCTTTATTATCAGCAGGTTTATGAGAGAGCTATCCCTGAGGGTCAAAGGGAACCTATTTTAGTGATTTCATGGGGAGAAGATCAAGTCGATCTACCTCTCGATAGACTAGCAGTGGGGGACTGATGGGTCCACCTAGACCACCGTCAGTACAAGCTGGAGCTAGTCGAGATGCACCTACTGATAGAGGCATTATAGGTTGAGAGATTGGATATTGATTTTGATGTTGTAGATACAATGTATTTTGACACATTTGTGATATATGATATGTGTTCTTGATGTTCTTTTTGATGGTGAACTTCATGGTCTAATGTTTCCTTATTGTGATGATGAATGTGATATCATGTAGTAACTTTATGTGTGATGCATAATGGTTGATGAAAACTTTATTATAATTATGAACATGTGATGTGATGATGTTTATTATTATTTTGTGTGTAAAAATATATGTTGAGGATCTTAGAAGAATTGTCAGTTGTTAGACGTAGAAAATGATCAATCACCTGAATCAATCTTTGTAAGCCAAATTTTAATGTGATAATGGATGATATGATTAAAAAATTGATGAGAAAGTATTCATTGTTTTATTCATGGTACAATACATTATCATCATTGAGCCTTATTAAATAACAATGGAGCTTATTACACCAGGGTATAAGGAACCAAGATGTATAAATATCTCACTGCAAAGAAACAAACATGTAACAGACAAGGAATGAACCATCCATTCTGGAAATTACACTAGGGTTTGAGGTATGTGTGGCATTCACAAGTTGAATGCTCCTATCACAGACCCCCACTAGAGCACTTGCCCCAGAACTTCATCGATTCAAACCACAAACAAAAAACAAAGAAAAGGAACATGCCCAGCATGGCTTCTCTAGTCACTTTTGGACATCTTTGAGTAGCTAAAAGCAATGATCTTCGCCAATTTGATGAAAAGAATCAACCAAAATAGACAAAACTTAGCAGTTAGATTGACTGTGCCTTTGCTTTGATATGTTGGTGTGATTTTGATAATGTCTGGTTTCAGAAGTTTTGGACCCCGTATAAGACCGATCTGTCTAGTTTCGAGTGTACCGATTCTGTTTAAGACAAGATATTGATCACATTGATAGTTTGATAAATCGATAGATTAGACAATTGATCAGTCTGATTGCAGACATTTTCACAAGATAGTTGTATCCTTTGTTTAACTTCATGCGAAGTGTTTGTTGGACATCTGTTGGGATATTTGATACTTGTGAGACATGTTTATTGCAAGTTTTTGATGGTTTTGGATTTTTAGTTTGTTTTTGATTGATTTTTTTTATATATTTGATGTTTTTGTGTTGATTTTTCTTAGGACTTTTTCTGAATGTTTTTGGTATTTTTATGGTTTTCAAATGTTTTTGTTATTGATGAAACATGACCTATCATTAATTGATAAAGATAAAACTAACTTGGACAAAATCCAGCAGTCATACTAATCTATTCCATTGTTTTGATTTGTGTGATCATTGATAGGAATGTCTGGTTTCAAAGAATGAGTACCCCGTATAAGACCAATTTGTCTGGTTTCGAGTCTACCCTTCCTTGTATAAGACATGTTGATGTTTGATAAAGTTTGATCGATAGGTTTATTAACAAGACATGTTATTAATTTGATTATTACAATTTGAGAGTTTGTCTATTGTTGATTTGATTTGATGGATGGCCCATGCTTTCTTGCTTTGACTTTTTTTTTTTTTTTTCATGACATTTTGTGATTTTTTTATTTTTCATGATGTTTTGTGAATGTTTTTGATTGATTTTCTCATGACTTTATCTGATTTTTTTTAATTGATTTTTTCATAACATTTTACGATTTTTACAATTTTTCAGTTATGCCCCCAAGTATGTAGACCTATGATGATAACATGATGATGCATAATACGGTGGAGACAATGAATTTTTGATATGAGTTATGCTAATGCAAGATGCATGACAAAAATGCAATTCCTATTCAAACAAGGATGAGTGTGTGTGTCTTTCATTCTAAAATGCACTAATTGGATTGAAGGTGCAAAAGGTTTCAGAGATAGGAGTTCAATCTATTCTCAAAAGACTTTAGACCATCCAACCTAACACACTATGTAACCAAGATTTATGAATGGAGGCACGGAAAAATTCTCCATTAATTCTTAAAATTTTGATCTTATTTTTTGCCCATGTGTGTGCAATTGAGTTCATTCTGACACTTATAACCATCAAAGACCCTTGGAATCCTATGTGGCTAGCTACATGGGTTATTATGACTTCAAAAGCAACCTGGATAGAGCCTCACTGCCAACAAGATTTTAGGGCTCTGATGAGGTTATGCACTATAATCTCTCAAACATTGCTCCATTTCTAGTAGGCATCCATAGCCCTGATGAATTTCTTTGCATGTTCCCATAGTCAAGCTTTTATTGTCACACTTGTATGTGTGATATTTCAGTAATATATCATTTTTTATTTTTTTGTTTTGCCTTGAGATTGACATAACACTTTTTTCTTTTGTTTCTTGCCTTGACTTGTAAGTAATGAAACCTACTTGGGTATGACAATTACAGCGGCGTTGAAGCAAAATATTGGATTTTTCACTAGCCACATGATCAACTAGGTATCTTGTAATGACTTAGAGCTTTTGATTAATGTATGAGATATATAAATTGATAGATTTTGGGTAACAAGACTTGATAAGGAAACCTCTACCCAACCAAGGATAAATCGTAATCACAATGTGACGTTGAAGATGAATGACTAAAGACCTCCTAAACGCTTCATGAATAGGTATCTAGGAAATGAGACAACCTTCGTTCCTTTCAGTGCATACAGGTGAATAACTCAAACAATCATCATGTTTTATTCATGCAATTATATGAGAAAGGGATAATGCTATGCAGCTATATCTTGTGCAATGGTGATATGCAAGCAACTATGATGCACTCTGAAATGGAGATATGCAATGCCGTAAAGAAATATGCAAATGCAGTACTGAAAATTGAAATGAACCCACCCTTAGATGTAATATATTTTTAGGTGCATGTTTTTATTGAGTTGGTATGAACTTTGTGTAGATAATTCATTGGTCTTTGTTTGAAGAGCTGGATGAACCTGTCTTTTTCAATGGGATGTTGAGATTGAAGTCTTTTGTGTACATTTTATGCTATAAACTCCTTATTTTCAAACCAATTCAGCTAGAGTAAATATTCTTGCCCCCAGTCTTTCAAGTGTGGGTGTATGAGGAAAATAGATTTTGGTTTTGAATTTGTGACATGAGTGGGTGTTATGCCTATTTTTATTGATGCACTTGAAGAGTATAATGAAACAATTTGGGTGTTGATTTCATTAGCTAGTATTATGCTTATGCTTGAAGAAGATGATGTAACAATATGGGTGTTGATTTCATTAGTTGGTTTTATGCTTGTTTTTGTCATGATATTCGCATTTGATGATGGTGCACATACCATTATTGACAAGTTGTCCTTTGTATTATGATCTAGATTGTTGATTTTATTGATGAGGGGTTCATGAACAACTTGTGTATTGGAATCATGAGGGAGACTAGGAGAAATGATAATGGGGTCTTACTTAGGAGGTGGATGTTGGATGGTACTTGAAAGAACATATTGCTCTTGCGAAACAAGGGTGTTATTATGAGTGGAATAGAAAAGAATGAGGGGATCATCATAAGACTCTTGGTTGATGGTATCTTGATTGAAAATTGGGTATGATGAAAAGGTTTGTTCTTGATCTTGATTTATTTTATGACTAATTTCTTCTAATTTTGGGTTGTCCTCCTAACATGGGGGGGTTTGCATGGGAGATTTTTGGAAGGTTTCAACCTTTTGACTTGATGAGGAAGGATTTTGAATGAGATCCTCCCAAGCATGACTTGAATTAGATTAGATTTATGCTATGGATACCCCTTGGGAGATTGTGTTATTGGGTAGAGATGGTGTGGATTGGTCTTGTGTAACTTCAAGGGATGATGAAATGGTGGATAGATATGGTTGATTTGGATTGTGGTTGAAAGGGATTTGATTTTGGTTGAAAGGAGTATGATTTTGGGTGAAAGAGGTTTGATTTTGGTTGAATGAATTTTGATTTGGACTTTGGTTGAAAGAGGTACTTTGAATGTTGGCTTGATATGATTGGTATGATTGATATGTTGGGTTGAAAGAAGGTTGACATGACTCTAATGTTGGTTGAATTGAGGTAGGAATGATTTTGTTGAAGAATGAAGGTTGGCATGTTTGAATGGTCTCACAAGAAGAAGAAGGTTGGCATGATAATGATTTCCTTGTGGTTATAACTTCCCCCATCATATTTTCTAACCAGCCCCTATGGTTGCTAGGACTAGTCATGTCTCTCATTTGTTGTTGCAAAGTATTGATTTGTTGAGCTAATGTTTCTATGGATGGTGATGGAATGGAAATGGAAGAGATGAATTCTTCACCTTCTCTACGAAATGCATAATACCAATCCATGATGTTTGCTTGATTTGTTTGAACCTAAGATCACAACATGTAAGATGTTTTCTTCATTTCTAAGTTTGATTTGATGTTGTTGTTGACAAGCTTGTTTGTTGAAGGGTTTTGATCTTGTTGATATTCAAACTTGCCTTTGTTGAGGAATTTGATCTTGTTGATGTTTTTGACAAAACTTTGGTTGAGAATCCACTTTGTTTTTTGGTATTTTATAAAATGTTTGAACTTAGTGAAATGTAGCAAAGGACACAACAGACACATCAAAAAGAATAAAACCATGAAAAGAATACTTTTTTAAGGAACTTTTTTCAAATTCCCATGAATGTTGGAGTCCTTTTCAAGACCCCATTTTGTTTTCATTGTATTGGGCAATTTGATATCACATCAAGCAGACTCTCCTAAGATCAAAAAGCCAAAAGTATTATCACAACCCACATCTTGATACTCCGTCAGCTCAAACAGCCCTATCAAACCCTAAGGTGCGCCCGTTTTTTTGCCTTTTTCCAAAAATTAGACCAAAGAAGATTGCTCCTCAATTGGCCCATTATCCTGGGAGATATATGGTGAGTCTCTTCGGGGTAGATTCTTCCCCACCCTTGCACTATGATAAAATGAGTGTCTGGTTACTGACTCAGCTTGGCTTCTAATTTCTATGGTGTTTAGACAGGGTTCCATTTGAGTGGTCACAATCAGCGGTGTTTTACACTCTGTTGAGGGAGGTCTCCCAGTCTATAGAGGTTACGCTCTATAGATTTTAACACACTGTATAGGCACTGAGGGAGGCATAATGTCATTGTGCTAGCATGTAACACTCATCGCACATGATTTTCATCACATACACATTTAATTATAGTGGCTTGGATTACTTGGCTTTAGCCATTGGCCACTTAGGTCATTCCCCTCTCACCGACCTTAATGGCACCCTAAGGGAAACTCGAGAGGGCAAGGCTTCTAAAGGATTTAATTAAAAATAAATTAAAGAAAGCATGAAAGAAGAGAGTTTGGTTTTCTGATCACCCATTGAAGGGGAGAGCATAATACCTATCTCTTCAAAGACATGAAAAACAAAATTATGTTTATCCTTCCAATGCAATGATTTTCTATTCTAAGTCGAGATGTTGCTCCACACAAACATGGTGTTCATTTTAACCAGCATAGCAATGATGAAATTTGTTTTGTTCTTTTATTAAATTACCAAAAAGAAGTGTTTCTAGGCTACCCCTACAGAAAAATAATAATGTTAGTCAACACACGGTGGGTTGTCAAGCCTAATTTTTAAATTACAGTTCTATTTTTTCGCAGACAGAAAAGTATTCTGGTAAAAACCAGAACTGTAACAAAACATAAAATGAAAAACTAAATCTATCAAATGCAACTAAACTATGAATCAAATGTGAATTGATCACATCAAATGCAACATTATAAACCATCAATTGTGAATTACTATATAAGCAATTGCGACATGATGATTGATCAATTGCGATATTATGTGATAGCAATTGTGACTTCTTCTTTTTCTTTTTCTTTTGAATTTTTTTTTTTTTTTTTTTTTTGAACTTTTAACAGAAAAACAGAAGAAAAAGACACAAGATAGAAGAGACATTCTACAATGATATTGTTCCACACAATGCGAACCAACACATCAATTTCGTCAAAGAATTTGTATTTGGTTAAAAAGCGATTAATGGTTCTGTGATACTGAGCGATCTCCTCTTTTTCTTCAATCTCATGGAGCTCCCTTTTAGCCTTTAGAAGTCTTTGATAAGCCTTTTTGTTGTCTCCTATTCTGCTTTGCCTTTCTTGCACCTGAAATTGGGAATGTCACCTTTCCTTCCATTGGATTAGATACATTTTATATGCAAAAATCAACTTTTCTAGAATTTGACAAAATTTCAGGGTTAGATGCGCAAGACAAAATCATTCAAAAAGACACAAAATTGTTTGAATTCGCAATCCTTTAGAAAAATTGTGATCTATTTAAGCAATTGTGATATGATGTCTAATAAATTGCGATATGATGTCATAGCAATTGTGATATGTTCTTGGCAATTGCGAATTTCTGCGTATGCAATTGTGATATCCATTTTCCTATGCACGTACAGATCTGCAAATTTTGTCAAAACAGAAAAATGAAGGTTAGAGTATATTCACATCGGGTTTCATCATACTCTTCAAGTGCATCAATAAAAATAGGCATAACACCCATTCATGTCACAAATTCAAAACCAAAATCTATTTTCCTCATACACCCACTATTGAAATATTGGGGGCAAGTAGGTCTACCACAACTGAATTGGTTTGAAAATAAGGGGGATATAGCATAAATTGTACATGAAAGACTCCCAACCACATATCCTATTGAAAAAGACAGGTTCGTACAACTCTTCAAACAAAGACCAATGAATTATCTACACAAAGTTCATACCAACTCAATAACAACATGCACCTAAAAAGATATTACATCTAAGGGTGGGTTCATTTCAATTTTCAGTACTTCATTTGCATATTTCTTTACTGCATTGCATATCTCCATTTTAGAGTGCATCATAGTTGCTTGCATATCACCATTGCACAACATATAGTTGCATATCATTATTGCTTTCTCATATAGTTGCATCAATAAAAACATGATGATTGTCTAAGTTATTCACCAAATGTCATCATGTTTGAAATCATCAAAAATCTGAGGCTAATTAGACTAAAAGGAGGAATCACAAGAATCCTTAACTAATTAAACCGATTCTAAACATAATTCAATGAAATAAATGAAAGAAATAAGAAGATTAAGCTAATTAAAACTCCCTATTCTCCACTTGTGCTTCCATTGTTCTTCTCCATTGTTGTTGATGTAGGTGGCTCTCAGGTATTGCACTTGATTTCTTGCATGAAATAGACAACAATATTGAAGACTGTGATTCTTAAAAAAGCTAGATTAAAATGAGAAAAGAGGTTGAATTTATAGATTTTCAACACAAAGGGGGTGAGAAACAAAACTCAAGTGTTGATTGGGAGAGAACTGAAATTGATTGATCAGTGAACTCAATTGATTGATTTGTCAACTAGATTGATTGGAGAGTGAACTGAATAGATGGATTAGTCAACTCACTTGATTGATTAGTGAACTGAATAGACTAGGGAGATGACTGAATTGATGGCTTAGTCATAAAAAGTTGATTTTGAGTTAAAAAGGATGATTGATGAGTTAACTGGGTTAACTTATTTGATCAATCAGTTATGATTTAGCATGTGTTGTAGGAATTTGAAATTGAATTTAATTTTTATTTTCAATTTGGATTTGAATTTGGTCATTTGAATGTTGAAATGCACATGAAATTAATTGAAATTCGGATTTGGGAAAATGTGAATTTGGTGATTTGGAATTAGATGAAATGAAGTGAAATTCAAATTTGGGGAAATATGAGATGAAATTAGATGAAATTAGATGAAATTAATTGGAATTATAATTTGGGGATTTGGAGGAATTTAATTAATTAATTTAAATAATTTAAATAAAATTATTTAAACTTAGGAAATAGAATTAATTAAATAATAAAGATTATTTAACTAAGGAAAAGGTTTTAATTAATTAAATAATTGATATTTAATTAATAATTGAGATATGGTTAACTGTTTAAAATGGTTTGAGAATAGAAATAGAATAATTAGAAGTGTTGAAGGGCGATGATTAGAAGAAATAGTTAATTTAATCAAATAATTAAAGAATTACTTAATCAAATAGATGAATAATTAGTGTAGAATTAATGGGACATTTTTAGGTGTCTACACTAAGGACTTGGAACCAACCTATGGTCACAAAGGGTGTAAGTAAGAAACCTTGTTTTGAAGATTTGGGATCTTGTTCGATTGAAGTGATTGTTTGAGTGACCTTGTTTCGGAAAAAAATTATGTTTTGAAGGACTTTGCAAACACAACATACAAAGATGAAAGACAATATGGCCAGCTGAATTTCTTTCTAACATCTCTAAGAATCAGATTTATATGAGAAAAAGGGCCTAAATGGGCCCAAAAAGGACTGAATCTTACTGGTTTAACACATTGAACAGATTGAAGACATGAGGAAAACATTTACAACCTAGGATAGAATAAGGAAACCATCTGATGGGGCCCTCACAACAAAATACCTCATACAATATGAACAACTAGAGATTCTGGTGGCATTGGCTCCCCCACCATAGCACTCACTTCTTGAGCATACCAAATTCTCTTACCCTGAAGATCCAGAGATCTTATAACCAGTGAATTCCTATCTCATCAAGATGGGTACATGAAGGGTATCTACGGGGTATGATCCACACTCCCTGAACCATCAAATGTGGGATTTTGGGCAACTAAAACATTGGGTTCGTAGTATAGTTCTAAGGGATCACCAATCTGTAAAGGGGAAATTTGATTTGGCAATTTGCAACATAGAAGGAGAAATTACCAAATCAATTTTTCGCTTTTAGGGGAGATCTCCTTTACATTCAAAAGAGGGGAGGAATCCACTAGATTCAATCACAAATCAAATGAGGACTGAATATTAAGTGGATTGATTGATTTTTATGTGTTTTTCCCTCTTTTGTAAGTTGAAATGTTGATTTAGAGTAAAGTGCTGAAATTGAAGATAAAACTAAGAAAATACTGAGCTACAGGGTCAGGATTTTATCGTGCACCTGGATCTAAGTAATATAAGTTGATTCGGATCTGCACTACGAAAATGCCCCAAAAAAGCAGGGATTGTGGCACTGCCTCTTGGTCCTCTGAATTTTCCGCACGTCAAAAAGGATTATTCCATCTCTTTGTCTAAAGCTTATTTCTAGAAGTATAGCTGCACACCTATTTCTTGCACACATAAAGAAAGGGAAATTGGTTGGAAATTGGGGCTTGCCTTCAGTCACACCTCAGTTTTGGAATTAACCATGAAATTGAGATAAATATAATTGGAATGATTGGAAGGAAATGTTCTCTTTTGAGGAAGATGCTAAATTATGACTAAAAATGGAATGATTATACCTCCTTGTGAAGTTTTGCTTGCCTCCACATGGAATTAGGGTTTCATGAAATAGGATGTTGATCTCCACTTCAATGCTTGATCCTTGACTTTATTGCTACTCCAAGGCTTCAAGGAAGACTAAAAATGCTCCATTATTCTTGAATTCTTAAATGCTTTATCTCTTTATGTCGTATGTGTTCTCTTTCTAATTGATGAATCCTCAAATGAGAGGGGAAATCATCTTTATATACCTGCATGTCGAGTTAATTGGTTGATTTTCTAACATGAGCCAACACAAAGGTGAAAATCCTACTCAAATTTGAATTGGGAAAAAAGGGTTTAAATTGCGCCCCTTTTAGGGAGGACCATGGTGCCACACCCTAGTCCTGATGAGGACCAAGGTGTCATGCCGTGGTCCTACCCTATTTTAGGCTAGGATCAAGGTGCATGTTAAGTGCAAAGTTAATATTTTTAGCATTTGTGATGCACATGAGCATAATCAGGTCTTCAATCAGGCCAAGAGGCACAAACACTAAGGTGAAGACCCAAATGTGGTCAAAAATTACAAGGGGTGCAATTTTAGGATGCTACACAATCCAACAATGAATTCTTGAAGCAATCCACTTAAGGCTTTAACTGAGCTTATCTATGCAGAGGGGGCCTCCACATACTTTGAATTTACTTAGCACTCTAACTGCCTGACTAGTATATTTATATATCAACTCGGACAAACTACTCAAGATCATGTTGGGAGATTCGATATCCCCAACGTGTCCCAATTTGAGATACCTCTATGGGGTGATCAAATCCATAGTTAAAGAGTATCCCTCACTACTAAAATAAAAGTGGGTGTCAATGTCACTTTTCCCTATCTCGCAAGACCCCAAAGGCAGGTAGAAAGGTAATTTATGCAATTGTGGGTCTACCCTAGGAAATGAGAAAGCACTCCAAACACTACAAACAGAAGTTCATTAAATTTCGAGAATTGCAATGTGTTATCTATCCTAAGCATAAAATAATTCCATGTTCATTTTTAAAGCCAAATCAAAATGTGAATTGCGTACACATGGGTATATTTTAGAGAACCAAAACCAATTGTGAGTAAAAAAAGTGGACACCCATCAAATCACACATTAGTAGTTTCAAATAGGAGTCTTTGACCGATCGTTTATTCCCTATGCTTCCCACCACACACTGCAAACAAACTGTCAATAGAACTAAAAAACTTGAACAGAAAATAACAGACATAAACATAAAGAAACATATACTATCAAACGAATGCAAAAAAACTATTAAATGAATGTGACACAATTTAACAACGAATGTGAAATGGAATTAGAACGCTTGCAAATTTATGATAGAACGAATGCTTATTTCTATCAAAATGCATGCAAGACGGATATTGATAGAAAACCCAAAAATTAAGATGCTATAAAAACAAAGTGTTAGACAATTGAAAATTTAACAAGTCTTTCCTCTAAAATCCTAATATTGTTCCTTCTATCATTCCACATTTTTGTATATAGCCATAGACAAGTTTTTGGTATTTGGCATAAGAAATTTGTAGCTCGGGTTCATTCAATTTCCTCTCTGCTTCTAACAATTTCTGAAAGTATTGTTGTTTTCTTTGTTTAACGCTCCTCCTTGATCCTGCAATTCTAAGTTTCACCCTGCGTGCCATAGATTAGGAGCATTTTAAAAAAATACATAAAAATGAAAACAACAAAATATAAAATTTCCAGATTTAAAAGACTTGATTAAGACAAGGAGAAATATTAATTGTGAGTTGAAATGATTCAATTCTAGGCATGTGTCCCTGTTCTAAATGTATACGACATTTTCTATCAACAATTGTGAAACATGTTATGGATGAATGCGAAATCACTAAAGGATAGATGCAAAATAAGCATAGGATGCATGCGAATTTATGTGTCTATGGATGCGAAACATTTTTCTCTATATGTGTGACATCATATAGATAACCTACAAAAATGTCAAATCAATCCAAAATTCGTATATAGAACTTGCAAAAATACAGAATCAAGAAAGGATGTTAGTTTGTTGTTCTTCACATCATGTTCACCAAATGTTTCTATGTCGGAATCAATGAAGACTCGGTGGGGGTGAATCAGTATTCTGCAATTAACAACTTTCTTAAACTGATTCTTTAACCATTGGAAACAAATGAAAAAAAACAAAGTGCAGAAAATAAATGCAAGCAAGCATAAAACCATAACACCAGAATTTTTACGTGGAAATCTAAAAAGGGAAAAAGCACGGTGGGATTGAGACCCATAATATTATAATACTATGTTCAGGAGTATATAATATTACAAGAAGGGAATGCACATGCATTCAGGCACACTGCCTAGAGCTCACTGCTCAATTACAAAAGAGGGCTACAACCTGTAGGAAGGCTCACTGTGTTACAAGTGATTACAAATTATAAAAAGAATGACTAAACTGGAGAATAGCATCTACATATGCCAAATTGCAGTTCCAATTAGGCGCAAACAATCTTCTTCCTTTGTTTTATCTCTCTGCTTTGTCATATATCAGAACACAAAAACTTTCAATCACACACACAAGACTTCGCATAATTACTCATACAATCTTTAGTCACTCACATCACATCACATCACACACCAAAATGCTCAAATGAATCAATCTTATATATTTGCACAACAAAATAAATCAATTCCCATGTCGGCTTCTAAAAACTACATAAAATGCAACATGAAATGTGTAACAATAGGTCGGCTCAATCTGACTACCAATCCATATGCAAACCAAAAAAAATTGATAATAAGCTTCACGCATGTTGGATCAATCACCTTGAACTTGAAACCAATCACGGAAATCATCCTAAAGATTCCACACAACATGTTATACCAAAATAACTTTATACTTCCTGAATTACCGGATATCGGATCTTCTAACTTACATGAGAATCAATACCGAAGCTTAGGATTGAAAATCAAGCTACCTTGAACATCTAACCATCTAATTCTTTCACTTCAACCAAAACTATTCAACCAAAATGAGGATCTGCACAATGTACCCATACTTTGTATTCCACCTTCCAGACTTAAGCATAAATGAATATCAACCTTCCAGTAGATCACTTCTACATATACCGAATAGAATTTCTAAGCTGAGTTGCCATCAATGACAACCTCATAACAATCTTTGAGCATTAATCTCTACCGATATAGTGTCTCTTGCCAACATTCTATGTAAAAATTTGTCATATTCTAATCAAATTTAAGAGAGTAAACCACTAATACTCAGATCTAATTAAGAAAATCCATAAATACAATAGAAATCAATTGAAATCAACAAAATAATAACGAATTTCTAATTTTAAAAACCCCTTTGTCAACTCAATTTGCTTCCATTTATCTTCTTCATTATTGTGTTGGTGTGGCTCTGAGTGTTGCACTAGAGTACCTGCATAACTTAAACACAATAATTCTGAAGATAGTGGTTAAGGAGAATTAGAAGAAATTGAGTTGAATTTATAAATTTTGGATGAGAGAAATGGATGGCCAAGATGCATTCTGGAATAAAATTGATCAATGGTGGAGATTGGTTGCAACAGAATTGATTGAGAGTTTAACTCATTTGACTGATGAGTTGACTGGATTGATTGATCAGTGAACTGATTAGATTGATCAAATGACTGAGTTGATTGATTTATAAACTAATTTGATTGTTTTGTTTCAAAAAGTTGATTGACAGTTGAAAAAGGTGATTGATGAGTTAACTGGGGAGATGATTGAATATATTTCTTAATTGACTAAATTGAATGCCCAGTCAAACTGAAAGTTGATGGGAGTTATAATTTCAACATGTGTTGTAGGAATTTAAAATGAAATTCACATTTGATTTTCATTTAATTTGAATTTGGATTTTCAAAAGGTGAAATGCACATGTAATTTATGTTAGGACCTGGATGCAACTGAGAGGGGGGGGTGAATTAGTTGTCAATTAATTTCAACCCAAATATAACTTAATCAATCTTGATACTTAATACCGGAAAACCAAACTTAATGTTGGTTGACAGATTAGTAGTTAATATTAATACCGGTGAAACTCAATGCATATAACAGAAAGAGAAACAACATCCACAACACATAACACAAAGATTTGTACATGGAAACTTTGTAAGGAGAAAAACCATGGTGGGAAACCTTACCCACAATCAGATGATACTACTGCAGATAGTATGTGTATAAAAATGGGGTCTACACATGCAGAAAGGCCAACCACCTAGAGCTCACTGCTCAATCATAAAATAGGAGTCACACTGACTACAATTGGATGATTAAATCTAATGATAATGTACTACTCAAAGTAGCATCTCCAATGCTGGATTCAGTACCGGTTAAGCTTTGATAATCACCTTCAAACCTCCCTTGAACCTTCTCTATGGTTAGCTCATATGATCTTCAATATTGGCACATACCATGTTACAATACCATAACCATATACCATCTCTCTATTCTATATCTTCCTTACTTCATCTCACAAATGAGATCTTACATATATACCAAAACCTAAGACCAAATGTGTAGGTCGACTTACTAAGAATATTACAATTAAATCAATTATAGATAAGTCAAGATGTGATGCATCACGTTGTCTTGATACAATTACAACAATATCCAATTGATCAAATCATCTCCATAACGTGATGTGCTGATCTGGAATAGATAATATATGTCGGTCCATAACCTAGAGCAATTTGTCTGCAACAGCAAATATGTCAACCCGATTAGACCAATAACCAAAATACCAAAACCAAGTGTCCAAACCATGTCTTCGACATAACCAAGTGATCTCCAGATGATAACAAGTCATCCTCAATGTCGATATACAATATAACCTATCGGTGAGCAATATACCGGTGACTGTGCATAAGTCACTGAACTTGTCGGTGAACATAACAAAAGATCTCCAGAAGGATAAATGTTGATAAGTGTTGACATCAATGACAAAACCAATGCAACACATACATAATACCAACAATCTCCCCCTTTGGAATTGATGGCAACACAAGATGGAAAAACATCTAAGTGCCAAAACAAAATGCCAAAAACCAAAAACCAACAATCTCCAGAATAGATCAATACCAAAAATCAAAATACAAAGGATAATGTATGTTTTTCAATAGATATCTCTCCCCCTTTGACATCAAATGCCAAAGCAATACAAATACTAGATAAAACCAATTCATAGAACTAATTATAATAACTAGTTGTTATAACCAACTACTCCCCCTGAGAAGTAGCTCTCCTCCATCAAAGCCGGAAAAAAGTTTCTCTGTTAATTCTGCCAGTTTGATGCCAATCATCAACTGTCTAAGTCTCTACTGGTGAGGGTATAACCCCAAGCTGCTCTCTGATATATTCAAAATTTTCCTAAGGCAAAGGCTTAGTAAAGATATCTGCAATTTTCTCTTTAGTATTCACCTAAACCAATCTCACTTCTTTTGCTTCAACATTCTCTTTCAGAAAAAACATGTTTAGTTTTAGAGTGAAATACTGGATTCTTAGATATATCAATTGCTGCTAAATTATCACAGTAAATGATTATAGGTTCTTTGCATTTTACCTTTATGTCCTTCAACATTTTCTTAATCCATATTACCTGAGTACAATTAGTTGTTGCTGCAACATATTCTGATTTTGTTGTTGATAATGATGTGCAACTCTATTTCTTAATCAACCATGAAATCAATCTGCTACCAAGAAAGAATGCCCCGCTGGTGGTTCTCTTTCTGTCATATACATCTCCTACCCAATATGCATCGGTGTATGCACATAAATCAAAATTTTCATCTTTAGGATACCATAAACCAAGATTTGTTGTGCCTTGTAGATACCAAAAAATCCTTTTCACTGTTGATTCATGATTTTCGCTAGGATTACTCTAAAATCTTGAAACAATAAACACTGCATTCATTATATTACGTCTTGTTTGTGTCAAATACAGTAAACCTCCAACCATAGATTTGTATCTTTTTGGATTAACAGGAGTTGAATCATCCTTCAATGTCAATTTATCAGTTGTAGTCATAGGAGTACTTACCGGTTTAGAGTTTTCCATACCAAATTTCTTCAGTATTTCCTTCAAGTACTTTGTTTGACATATGAATATACCTTTATCAGTCTATGAAATCTGCAATCCTAAAAATAATTTTATCTCCCCAATCATAGACATTTCAAATTCTTCTTGCATCTTATTAGCAAAGTCTTTACACAATCCATCTTCTCCTCCAAAAATGATGTCATCAACAAAAACTTCAATAACCAAGATGTCTTCATTAGTCACTTTGAAATATAAGTTGATGTCAGCATTACCTTTAGTGTAACCAAGCTTCAAAAGATATTTGTCCAATCTAGCATACCAAGCTCTGGGAGCTTGCTTCAATCCATATAAAGGTTTCCTTAATCTACAAACCATATCTTTATCATTTGTCAATGAAAATACATCAGGTTGTTTAATGAAAACTTCCTCTTCAAGATCACCATTCAAAAATGCACATTTTACATCCATTTGATATACTTTATAGTTCTTGTGGGCTGCAAATGCAAGAAATAATCTGACTGCCTCAATTCTAGATACTGGTGCAAAGGTTTCATTGTAATCAATTCCCTCTTTCTGTGAATATCCCTTACACACTAATCTTGCTTTGTTTCTGATTACCTTACCATCTTCATTAAGTTTATTTCTGAATACCCATTTAGTTCCAATTACATTTTTATCTTTAGGTCGGGGAACCAATGTCCATTTATTGTTCTTTTCAATTTGTTTTAAATTTATCTTCAATAGCTTTAATCCAATGTTTATCTTCACATGCCTCAATAACAGATGCTGGTTCAATTTCAGAAATTAAACATACCTCTTCATTTGCCAGTCTTCCTCTTGTCATAACTCCTTGATACTTATTCCCAATTATCTGACTTTCAGAGTGATTCAGTCTTACATACCTGTGTGTGTTCACTTGCTATTGTTCTTCAATCACTGTGGAATTCTTTGATGATACCGGTGTGACTAGATCCACATTCTGTACCAGTGCACTCTATATAGGTTCATTTGTGATCATCTCAATTGTCGGTTTAGAATCCATAGACCTTGAATTTCCTCTAAAGTGTTCATCTATCTTCACATTTGCACTCTCAATGATTTTTTGCAATCTTTTATTAAAACATCTATATGCTTTGCTCTTAGATGAATAACCAAGAAATATTCCTTCATCACTTCTAGAATCAAATTTACCAATATACTCATCTCTCCTAATGTAAGATTTGATTCCAAATATTCTGAAGTATTTAAGAGTAGGAATATTACCAAGCCATACTTCATAAGGTGTCTTACCGGTTTCACCTTTGATGTGAACTCTATTGAAAGCGTAAACCGTTGTATTGACTACTTCTCTCCAGTACACATGAGGTAGATTTGCTTCTGATATCATGCTTCTAGCTGCATCCAGAATAGTTATGTTCTTCCTTTCCACAACTCCATTTTGTTGAGGTGTAGGGGTGTTGATAGTTGTCTTCTAATTCCATTCACTTCAAAAAATGTGTTGAACTCGTTAGATGTGAATTCACCTCCTTGATCTGATCTTAAACATTTGATTTTCTTACTAGTTTCATTCTCTACCATTCCCTTGAATAATTTGAATTTCCAAAAAGCTTCTGATTTCTCCCTGGGAAAAGTAACCCAACACATTCTAGAATAATCATCAATGATTAGCATAAAGTATCTATCTCCCTGTAGACTTCTTGTTCTTTTCGGACCACACAGGTCCATATGAATTAAATCAAGAACATTATTGGATTTCTCATAAATACTCTTAAAAGTTGTTCTAACTTGCTTTCCCATTTGACATTCCTTACATACCGGATTATGAGGTTTTACAGTCTTAGGTAAATCCCTTACTGCCTTAGATGAACTAATCTTTATAATGCAATCAAAATTCACATGACAGAGTCTTTTATGCCATAACCAACTTTCATCAATATGTGCAATCAAGCATGTCTTTTCAATGTTATTCAAATGAAAGATATTACATCTAGTCTGATTACCGGTTGCAATCTCCAAACTAGTTCTATTCATGATTTTGCATTTACCATTCTTGAATTGTAACTGAAATCCCTTTTCAACTAATTGACCAGCACTCAAAAGATTATGCCTGAAACCTTCAACATAATAAATGTTGTTAGTATTATGCTTATCATCAAAAGATATAGTGCCTTTTCCTCTGATCAAACAAGCTTTGTCATCCCCAAATCTTACTAGACCTCCATTATACTCCTAAAAAGATAAGAATTTACTTTTATCACCAGTCATATGATGTGAACATCTAGAATCTATAATCCATTCATCCTTTTCTTCAATTTTAGTTGCAAGGGCCTACTCTACCAGTGGAACAGTAGGTGCTGGTTGATCTTCTTTTATTGCAACAAAAGCCCATACATTGTCTGTCGGTTCTTCATTAGAATCATCAGCATAGTAACATGATTTGTCTCTATTCTTCTTAAATTTATATCTCTGATATTCAGGGTTAGGCTTATATGTTCTTTTAGCTTCTTCTCTTAATCTTGCATGTCTATCAGGACATCTAGAAGCCATATGACCAACTTTATTGCAATTAAAACATTTAAATGGTGCTTTACCTTCATACTTACTATCAATAGGACCTTTAGGCATTTTCCTTGCAAATAGTGCTTCAAGTTCTTCCAGTTCTTCATTTTCCTTCCTGATATCTTCAAGTTCTCTTGCATAAAGTTCTTTCCAATAAAATTTATCAAATGATGATGATGATGATGCTTTGAAGGCTAAATCTATCTTAATTGTAGCAACAGGACCAAATTCCTCAAGCTCAAATGCTGAAAGTTTTTCAACCAAGGTATCTCTAGATACTGATGTATTAGGCATTGTTCTCAACTCATTAATAGCAGTTACTTTCATTTTGTATGCCAGTGGAAATGATCTCAAAACTTTAGAAACAATTTCATCTTCACTCAAGGAACCTCCACAGCATTGTATTCCCAAAATGATTTCATTAACCCTTTCCATAAAAGCAAAAATTCTTTCATCTTCTTCCATTTTCAGATTTTCATACCTGACCCGGAAGCATTCCAGTTTTGCAATTTTGACAATGGTATCTCCTTCATTCAATGTCTCCAATTTATCCCAAATAGCTTTAGCAGTAGATCGACCTGATAATCCCATGATTTTCTGATCTGACAAGGCACTCAAGAGTGTTTCTCTTGCTTTGCAATCATTCTCTTGATCCTTACCCAATGTTGGTGGATTAGGTTGATTTGGTGTAGGACCAACATAGCCATTCTTTGTAACATCCCATATGTATTTTCCAATGCAATTCAGATGTGTCTCCATTCTGATCTTCCATATAACATAGTTAGTTCCATCAAGTTTCAAACTGTCCTTCCTGAAAAAGTTAGTTTCCATAGAATCTCCTCAAGTTGTTAAACTTCTGCAAAAAGAGGACAAAGCTCTGATACCAATTGTTAGGACCCAAAGGCAACTAAGAGGGGGGGTGAATTAGTTGTCAATTAATTTCAACCCAAATATAACTTAATCAAAAGTGATACTTAATACCTGTAAACCAAACTTAATGTTGGTTGACAGATTAGTAGTTAATATTAATACCAGTGAAACTCAATGCATATAACAAAAAGAGAAACAACATCCACAACACATAACACAAAGAATTGTACATGAAAACCCTGTAAGGGGAAAAACCACAGTGGGAAACCTTACCCACAATCAGATGATACTACTGCAGATAGTATGTGTATACAAATGGGGTCTGCACATGCAGAAAGGCCAACCGCCTAGAGCTCACTGCTCAATCACAAAATAGGAGTCACACTGACTACAATTGGATGATTAAATCCAATGATAATGTACTACTCAAAGTAGCATCTCCAATGCTGGATTCAGTATCGGTTAAGCTCTGATAATAACCTTCAAACCTCCCTTGAACCTTCTCTATGGTCTTATCATATGATCTTAAATATTTGCACATACCACGTTACAATACCATAACCATATACTGTCTCTCTATTCTACATCTTCCTTACTTCATCTCACAAATGAGATCTTACATATATACCAAAACCTAAGACCAAATGTGTAGGTTGTCTTACTAAGAATATTACAATTAAATCAATTACAGATAAGTCAAGATGTGATGCATCATGTCGGCTTGATACAAGTACAACAATATCCAATTGATCAAATCATCTCCATAACGTGTCGTGTTGATCTGGAATAGATAATGTAGGACAGTCCATAACCTAGACCAATTTGTCAGTAACAGCAAATATGTCAACCCGATTAGACCAATAACCAAAATACCAAAACCAAGTGATCTCCAGATGATAACAAGTCATCCTCAGTGTTGGTGTACAATATAACCTATCGGTGAGAAATATACCGGTGATTGTGCATAAGTCACTGAACTTGCCGGTGAACATAACAAAAGATCTCCAGAAGGATAAGTGTTGATAAGTGTTGACATCAATGACAAAACCAATGCAACACATCCATAATACCAACAATTTATTAAAATTTGATGAAATTGAAGTTTGGGGGGATTTGAAATTTTGAATTTTGAATTGGAGGAATAAATTAGTTAATTAAATAATTTTAATAAATTATTTAATTATTTAGAAATTGAATTTTAATTAAATAATGAAGATTATTTAATTAAAGGATTTAATCATTATTAATTAAATAATTAAATATTTAATTAATTTAAAGAAGTGGTTTAAATGATGAATTGATTAAAAGAGATAGAAATAGAATAATTAGTAATTTTGAAGAAACATGATGATTAGAATTAATTCGGAAGAATAATAATTAGTTTTAATTATATAATTAAATAATTATTTAATTAATAAGACAAATAATTAATATGTCATTGATGAGATATTTTTAGGTGTGTACAACACACATATATATACATATGTGTATATATGTAATCCTTATATTATGCATAGATAATCATTTATGTATACATTACATTTAATTTAAAGTATAAGTCCAGAATGATTATCAGTTCAATTTTTAGTTTGAACTTAGTTATTCCATGGCTTAATTCAACATCATGAGTTCTTTGTTAAGAAGGAACCCTAACAACTCAACTAATTGTTTAGTGTTAACCATATTAGGTACCTAGTTCATGACTCCACATTACCAGGCTCTATCATAAAAACATGTCATGGCTAATACATACAAGTTTTAGAGACTCAAAAGGAAACTCAACCCTTCACCTACTTACCTCCCATACCCAATGATACTTTTTGTCTTTTCTTGAGGGATGATGAATTTCTTGCAACCACTAAGTCAAAATAATGTATGTAAGGTTAAATCATTCTGAAGATCAAATCATTGGAGACAGGACAAGGGAGTTATGACAAGAAAAAGACTGGCAAATGAAAAGGTGTGTCTTATTTCTCAAATTGAACCGATGTCTATTATTGAATCTTGTAAAGATAAACATTGGTTAAAGGCTATGGAAGATGAATTAGATCAGATAGACAAGAATGAGACTTGGACTTTAGTTCCTCGACCTAAAATTAAGAATGTTATTGGAACTAAATGGGTTTTTAGGAATAAACTAAATGAGGATGGTCAAGTTGTAAGAAACAAGGCTAGACTAGTTTCTAAAGGATATTCTCAAATGGAAGGAATTGATTATGGTGAGACATTTGCACCCGTAGCTAGAATTGAAGTTTTTAGAGTATTTCTTGCCTATGCAGCTTATAAGAACTATAAGGTCTATCAAATGGATGTTAAATGTGCATTCTTGAATGGTGAACTTGAGGAAGAGGTATACATTGAGCAACTTGATGGATTTTCACTAACAGATGATAAAGATATGGTTTGCAGGTTAAGGAAAGCATTATATGGATTGAAACAAGATCCTAGAGCTTGGTATGCAAGGTTGGATAAATATCTTTTGAAGCTTGGTTTTACTAAAGGCAGTGCTGACAGTAATTTATATTATAAAATCACTTATAATGATGTGTTATGCTCAAGTTCATCATTGCTAAATAGGAAATAAGGAAAATCATGAATCCCTTAACTATCTAAGAAATTCGAACACAAAACCAATGAAATAGATGCAAAATAGACTGAATTTAAACAATATAAAACTCCATATTGTGCATCATGGCTTCCATTGCTCTTCTCCTCTTTGTGGTATGGTTGCTCTCAGATATCGCACAATTGACAAAAAGATTCAAAGTTCGTGATTGTTGAAAATGGAGATTGAATGCTTAATTTATAGATTTTTGGAGAAGATTGATTGAAATATGGAATAGGTTGATCAAGAGGTGGAACTCGGATGAGCTCACATGAAAATTGATAGTTGAACTGTTGATTTGGAGGTGAAACTAAATAGATTGAATAGATTAATTGAGTCAATTGGTTGAGAAAAAGCTAACTATAGGAAGAGAAAGAATGATTGAAAGAAATTAAGAAGATGACAAAGCTAACTAGAAGATAGAAATAGAGATTGGAGAGATAAATGATTTAATTAATTAATTTAGCATGTGCTTGCACTTTAACTTAGATTTTCAATTTAATCTTTGCATGAGATTTAATTCAAATAATTGAATTTATTTTAAATTCAATTTAATATTTGAATATATTTAGAACTTGACTTTGATTTTCAATTTGACTTTTGAAATCATGCACGTGTATTTGAATTTAGAAGAATTTGAAATTGAATGAAATTAGAATTTGGGGATTTGGATTTGAAGAATTAATTAGCTAATTAAATAATTTAAAGAACTTATTTAACTATTTTGAAATGGAATTTAATTAAATAACAAAGATTATTTAAATTAAAGGATTAAATCACAATTAATTAAATAAGAAATATTTAATTAATATTTAGAAAAGGGTTGAATGATTAATTGATTAGAGATAGAAATTGAAAATAGAAGTAATTTATTTAAATAATAAAGATTATTTAAATTGGGGAATTAATTAAATAATAAATATTTAATTAACATTAGAAAATGGTTAAAATGATTAAATGATGAAAAATAGAAAATAGAATAATTAGTAAGATTATGAGGAAATATGAAATTAGAAGAATAAGATTAATTAACTTAATTAAATAATTAAAGAATTATTTAATCAATTAGAGGAATAATTAGCACGTGATCAATGAGACATTTTTAGGTGTCTACATTTGCCCCTCTTTGAGACAATGTGGAAATGACATTGTTTCAAAGAAAATGAAAAATTCTGCCCTAGTATGCCTCGACGGCGCTTAGGGTGTAATGCCCCCTCGAGAGATTATTTGTGCATTAAAGACATGAATGATCTCTCCAAAAAAAGAAGAATGTGAGATGAAAAATACAAGAATGGTTAGTTGATTAGAGATAGAGATAGGTAATGTGAAGATGATATTGAGATAGAATATGTGAGAATGAACCTTAGAATGAAATAGAACAATGTTAGATGAGAATTAGAAGTAATTGAAGATGATTGATATGAGATGATAAGAAAATGATTTAGAAAGAGATGATGAGAAAAGAATCAGGAAACTAGCAATACGCAAATTAGATGAAGTGAGAATGATTGATTCAAGAACCTGTGTCATTATTTATTTTATTGCGCAATATATATTCATCACTGAGCCTTATTATTGAACAATGGAGCTTAGCACATCAGGGTATAAGGAACCAATATGTAAAGATATCTAATTGAAGAAACAAACACGTAGCAGACAAGCAACAAACAAAGAAAAAGTTAATGCCCATCATGACTCCTCTAGTCACTTGTGGACATCCCTGAGTAGCATAGGAACATAATTTGTCACCAAATGATAAAAAAGATAAAGACTAACCCGGACAAAATTCAGCAGCTATACTGACCTTGTGCCTTTGTTCTCAGTTGCTTGATGTGATGGTTGATAATGTTTGATCTTAGAAAGTTTCGGACCCCGTTTAAGACTAACCTATCTGATTTCAAGTGTATCCTCTTCTTATTGACGTGTGTTTTGACACAATCACCAACAGTCAAGTAGTTTATGCAAACACTCACCACCTCTCCTAAAAAGTAACGGGTTCGGAAGAACTCACTACCCCAAGGTCTCTGTACTTGGGTCTCGACAGTGATGGGTAACTCAATGGCCAATGTAGTTATACCTATAAAGGGGCCTGCTGGTTAAAACTAAATCCCGTTGGTTTATGAGCAATTGTACTTCCCTTTTTTTTGTATTTTTGCAATTTAAGACTCTCTGGGGAAATAAAATACGAAGCGTAGGGGAAACAAGAAAGTAACAATAAAGACCAATATAATGACAACTTAATGAATTATCCAATTAATTCCCTGCAATCCAAGCAATTATCAAATATTATCCAAGTTAGCATTCAACAATGAACCTCCAACAAACCTGCAAAATCATCAATTTTACAAGCCTATGCAAATAAAATAAAAATCATCAACAATATGGCCTATCGCAATAATTCTCATACACCACTATCATGCGCAATATGATTCATAAAGTGATAGACAAAAAGATTAAACAACTTTGCTAACTCTAAATAATAGACGTTACCAGATTACACAGAACAATTTGGTAGAGTATAAAGTAGATCAGGCAATCTACGAGCTTCTTTTCATATTAATCTCCATGAATGTATAATAGAAATAAGTCAAACTTCTTAACAATCTGAAAAATACTATAAAATCTCTAATTGGACCTCAAATCATCAATTCGTGGACCAATACAAATGAATTCAACTTCTCAATTTATAGAAGTTCTTTCACCCTATTATTTAGGAAATAACTCTACCCTAAATTAAGAACTAAGAAAATGGAGTCGCAGTTAACTTGCAAGTCTCTGCTTGGACACTCCACTTAACAACTACAAAACTGACATTGCATGAGCATTACGAAGAGCATGCTGGGTGAGCCACATTTTTGTAATCATGCAAAATTTCTTTCAAAATTGGGAATTGAGTGAGAGGAGCAGTTTTGAAATCAAGAAAAGCTTTGCTATCTTTAGCAATTTTGACAATATCCTTAATTTCTTGGTAAAAGCCTTATAATTTTCAATTATACATGCAACTACTTGGGCTGGTGGATTGGCCACATGCTTAATTCTAAATTTATATTTCTTCAAAGCCTCATCTGCATGTGTTCCCTATTCCTCTAACTCCTTCATAGTGTCCACCACCTCTTGACATTGAGTAATCAAATGTGTGTATCTATCCATTAGGGCGGCATCGAACTGGGCAGCAGGTCCTAGGTTTTGTGCTTCATATGCATCCCATTGATTCAAAACTTGTTGCTGGTCCATTATTCCAGTATCAGCTATTCTGATGCCAAAAGGCCCCAATACATTTGTCACAAAATTCTCATACGACAAAATCTCTCTTAGGAGAGGGTCCCAAATATCAGTAATCTCCTTGGCATACTACTGATACATCTCTACTTTCAACTCCAGAATGTATACATAGGATTGTAGATTCTCGCAACTATCCCTTCCTAAGAGGTCCTCTTGTATTATCAGCTCTTCTCCTAAGCGTAGTATCCTTTTCAAAATTCAGAGTTGCTTATTAAAGGTGTTCTCTTTCCGCTCCCATTGTGTGGAATAGGTTGCCAAAGCTCCTCCCGCCTATACCGCCTTGTGGTATATTTCCATCATGTTCTGTAAAAATAATCTAATCTTGGCTACATTTGTTTGAGCCCAAGATTTGGCAGCTGCAGCTACTCATCTCACCTCTAACAGTTCCTTTACATCTCCTTCTGGCAAGGATGAGGTTGAAGGCAGATCATCCGTCTTACAGGAGTCCAAAGGCTTGCACATTTCTACCAGGAGATGTTTATATTGTCCAAGTTGCGCTTTAAGTTTTACATTTGAACTATGCTCTTTTTCCATGTGCCCTCTGACAACACTCGTGGCTAGCTCCATGGTATCCAACTCTCCCCACTTGGTCTGCTTACCTAGGTTTACCTGTGATACTTGGGAGAAGCTTGTCCTTCGGCCTGTGATGGAACCGCCACATCTGCAATCACTTCACCGGAACTAGTTTTTGACAGGTGGTGAACCGTCTTTAACTTCTTAATCTTTGGTGGTTCCTCAGTGATTTCTTGTTGTAGAGTGACCTTTGGAAGCTCTGCTTTTCTCTTTTTCTTTCCAAAGGTAAACTCTAACCATTCTGGTATATCTTCAGTTTTTTCACCTTGATGTGACACGATCTCAGCAGTTATAATGTGCACATCTGCCTACTCCTCTAGCTACTCTTCTGCTTCAGCTCCCGTTTGGCCAGGAACCTGGAATGATGAAATTTGGTGGCTAAGTTAGCTTGGAGGGTTTCTTGTTTGTGTAACTCTCATAGCTTACCACTAACTTCTTCATTGAATGCTATTTCCTCATTCCCTAGGTCCATCTCTGTTTGGCCATCTTCTATATCCTTAAGCAAATCCTCTTGGTCTTGAGGAGTCAGGATCAACCTTTCATTCAAGATATCTTCTGCTTCACCTCCTTCTTGCTCACTACCCAGAAGTTGTTGTTGGTCGAGGTCCTCTTCCTCTTAGTCAGAGTCAGACTTGACATTTCTAATATTCACTTTCTCTCTAGTAGGTGTAAAACCTTGCACTCCGGGGTGCCCTGTAGATACATTAACAACTGATGGTGTGGGAGCAGCGGTGTCTAAAGGACCTATTGTACCTGTGGAGGGTGACTGAGCAGGCACTTCCTTGGTGGCTTCTAAGTTCTCTTCTTGTCCCTAGGTATCCTCTTCTTCAGTGTGGCCTATAGCGGTCCTTGTTGGGAGAACTTTAGCAAGTGGAACCGCGCCTAGCACATCAGTCACCCCTAAGTCTGTAGCCTTTTTCAGCTGTTCGGACTCCCTCAACTTTTCCTGAAGTTTCTTTAACAAGTCTTTAGTACTCTCTTGTGTCTCATTTTCCTCACTTGGGTCGGTGCAGGTATTCTACCTTGAGGCTAACCTTGTCTTTCTAGCGTACTCCTTGTGGCCTCTTGACTGAGGTACCCCTTATGTGGATTCCTTCTGTTTCACCTTTGATACACTCAGCCTTACCCTCTGGCTTAACCATTGCTTAGTCTTGTTGATGATCACCTGGGAAATCTTTTCCATATCTATCTCCTCGCTTGCAGACCATTTTACTGGGGAGAGGGGCCTCTTGTCTATCCCTAATTCTTTATAAATTGGATCGAGTAACTCTCCATCATCCCTCAAGTCTTTAGGGAGGTTGGTCTCGATGCCAAAGTCTCTAATCTGCGGTACGGACAACCTGTTATAATTCTTCTCCCTGAATTCAAAGTTATCCTACAAATTGGCCCAAAAGTCTTCCAAGTTGGGCCTATGCCCGTCATATGCCTTAGGCATAGCTTGCTTAAGCTTCCCGTAGGGATCATAAAACTCCCTAGTATGATTATATTCTTTTAGGTTCATATCCTAAAGCTCTTGCTTGGTCGATTTCGCCACTTGTATTTTAGAGCAGGCAAAGTACCCAATGGACACCGAGAAATCAATTCCTATCTTATGCTTTGATGATAAGAGTAATTGGAGGCCTACAATCTGTCTTGTATATTCCAACAAGATCACTCTATCATTGCAGTAATGAGGCAGCAGCATTGGATTCCCTGTGAATCCACTAACTCTGATGTAAGTGGAACGTGGGTTCTGGATGAACCAACACGCCCACTCCCGTATGATAGCCATAGCCTCAGGGCTAATCCAGTATCCTGCGTCTCCAGTCAACTTAATAATTATAGGGAAGATAAAAGCATCGTTAACCCTCTTAAAGTGTGTCTTTGCATTTGTTAGAGTGAGCTGGGAATAATATTCCCATATCTTCTTCTGTCCCTCTTTCTCTCCTAATTGCACATCCACTTGTAGACCTAGGAATTTTCCAACTCTGGCAGCTACCCAGATGACATATGATGTGAAGAAGAATTTATGTGTTTGTTGCACTTCTTCCATTTGCCTACAGATATTGTCAAAGAGGATCTGTGGCCAGTCAAAGTATTGTTTCCCTATCAAAATGGTGGTCATAAACTGGAACATCCAGGGATGGAAGTGTTTGCAGTCTGGCTTGCCGAAGGCCCTGCTGAGCATGATAATCAAGTCCCTCTGAGGCTCTTTGAAGTCAGCCCTTAGGATCTCTGTAGCCTTGAGCCCTATTTTCCTCTCCTCTTCTAGCCAGTTGGTATTCATGTGTCTCTTGTTGGCCGATACCTTGTCATTCCATGCCTTCAAGGCCTCTTCTTTAGTTAGTAAAAATGCTTCTTCCCTAGTTGGGATTCCAAAGATGAACCCCAGCATATCTGGAGATAAGTCGATAACAGTTTTTCCATTTGCATTCGTGCACTTCCCGGTGTCTAGATTGTAGAATGGGGCAATGGTCATTATAAACTCTGGTGCTTGTAGGGACTATAGGAATATAGTAGCTTCTACAAGACCTGACCTCTTTATTCTTTAGTGGAGAGCATCTAGGCTAGGTTTATCCAATTGGGTTGCAATATCCCCAATCTCTATGTGTCCCACCTTAGTGTCTGTGACCCATCTAATTTGATCATCCAGCTTCGAAACATGAACCTGTCCTTGATATTGGTACTTCATGGTGTGTGGCAGTCTATCAATTTCTTTTCCCCTCTTGTTGGTGGATGCGTCCATCTAACCCCTGGAACCTGCAGGCAAAACCCAAGTCTTAGTCCTCAATGCTAAACATAAATCTTAATCTACTTCGGGACTTCGGGGTCCCGAGGTCCTGGGGTAGGAATGCAGGAAGGTAACCCAGAACTCCGGGGACCTGGGGTTTCAAGGTGGATATGAAGGATGAAACTCGGAACTCCGGGGACCCAGGGTTCTGAGGTGGATAGGCTATGAAACCCAAAACTTCGGGGACCCGGGGTTCCGAGGTGAACATGGAAGATGAAACTCGGAACTCTGGGGACCCGGGGTTCTGAGGTGGATATGGAAGATGAAACTCGGAACTCCAGGGACCTGGGGTTTCGAGGTGAATAATAGGGCACGCCCAACCATAGAACATGAAAGGAAAACAACACAAACAAAAAAAACAAAAAGACAACCAAACAAGAAAAACACGCAAGGAGGGAAGATTCACCAACCTAGTGAATCGAAAAACCGACAAACGTCGAGAGAGAGAGAGAGAGCTTCGGAAGACCGGAGGTTTGCGACTTGGAGCTAGGGAGGAGAAGTTGGATTGCACAAATGAACTGAAAGTTTCATTAACTCATATATATAGCCTCCCGAAAACCCGTCCATACGAGAACCATAAACATGATCTCAGGACTCCAGGGACCCGGGGTTCCGAGGCCAAACAAAAGGGAGAACAAAATGACCTCGGGACTCCGGGACTCTGGAGTTCCGAGGTCAGAATGACAAGAGGACCTTGGGACTCCAGAGTTCCGAGGTCAAAAGACAAAGAGGACCTCGGGACTCTGGGACTCTGGAGTTTCGAGGTCAAAAGACAAAGAGCCTCAGGACTTCAGAACTCCGGAGTTCCGAGGTAAAACAAAAAAGGACCTCGGGACTTCGGGACTCCGGAGTTCCGAGGTAAAACCAGAAAGAAAGAAAAAAAGAAAGAGGGGGCCACATTTTGACTCAAGGAGACCAAATGGGGAAACAGATATGCTAGGCATAACACTTCTATTTAAGACAAGATAATGATCACTTGATATGGATATGATACGATTGGTAAGACAGTTCCATCAGTTGATTGCACATGTTTGACTGGATAGTCGTATCCTTTGTTAAATCCGTGCAAAGCGTTTGTTGGATATCTGCTAGGGTATTTGTTTCTTGCGAGACATTTTATTGCAAGTTTTTGATTGATTGATTTTTTATTTTTAGTTCTTTGCCAAGAGCTTTTTTTATGTTTTTGGATTATGTGGATCGATATTTGAATGTTTTTGATTGATTTTTTTAGGACATTTTCCAGATGTTTTTGGTATTTTTCAAAGGACATTATATGAATGTTTTTGGTGTTTGCAAAGGATGTTATATGAATGTTTTTGGTATTTTCACTACTCTTTCCAAATGTTTTTTGGATTTTTAAGTTTTCACATATTTGAATGTTTTTTATTGATTTTTTCAAGATATTTTCCAGATGTTTTTGGTATTTTTAAGTTTTCCACTATTTTTGGATTTTCTCAGCTTCACATATTTAATTTTTAGGATTTTTTCAAGACTTTATATGTTTTTGTTTGGATTTTTTTTCAGTTATGCCCCTAGTGTGCAGACCTATATGACATGACGATGTAGAATGCATGTGGAGACAATGAATTTTCAGCATGACCTATGTTAATGCAACGTGCATGATGAAGATGTTTTTCCTATTCGAACAAGGATGCCTATGTTTGTTTGGCATTTTGTAATACACCAATTGAAATGGAGGTACAAAACATTTAGTAGATAAGATATTGATAGAGCCTTAAGGTCCTTTGAAACATCCAAATTAACACACTTAGTGACTAGGATTTACAAATGGAGACATGGAAAGCTTCCCCATTGGTTCTTGAAACTTTGATCTTCTTTTGCCCATGTGTGTGCAAATGAGTTAATTCCTTCTCTTGTGTTCACTAAAGATCCTGAGCATCCTATTTGACTAGCTACATGGATTATCCTAACTTCAAAAGAATCCCGAATAGAGCCTCGCTGCCAGCAAGCTTTTAGGGCTCCAACAAGGTTATAGACTATAATTTCTCAAATATTGCTCCATTGCCAGCGGGCATTCATAGCCCTAACGGATTTACTTGCATGTTACCATAGTCAAGCATTTTGTTGCACTTGCATGCATGATATTTCAGTTATATATCATTGCTCTTTTCCCTTGAGATGAATATTTGGCATAGCTCTTTTTCTTTTTTATTTTCTTGCCTTGACTTTGTAAGTAATGAAAGCTACTTGGGTGTAATAATTACAGCGATGATGAAGTAGAATTTAAGATTTTTCACTAGTCATATGATCAACTAGGTTTCTAGAATGAATGAGAGATTTTCTTAATGTGTTTGAGATATAGCAATTCATAGATTTTGGGTTAACATGTCTCAAATAGTGAAATCACTACCCAACCATAAGTAGAGCGTCGTCACAAGGTAATGTTAAAAATGAATGACCTTAGGACCTCAAAGACTTCATGTCTGAATATCTAAAAAAGGAAATGACCCTTGTTTCTCTTATATGCAAACAAATGATCACCTTAGACAAATACCTTATTTTATTGATGCTGCTATATGCAAATGCAAAAACTTATGTTATAAAAATTCTGAATATGGTGTGCCTGAAAAAGTAACTATATGCGATGCAGTGGTTAGAATAAAATGATATGCAATGCGGAAAGTAAAACCTAAACTAACTCAACCCTTAGATGTAATATCATTTAAGGTACATGTATGTTCATAGGGTCAGGGAGCTTTGTGTAGATAGTTCATTGGCCTTTGTTTGAAGAGTCAGATAAAGATGTCTTTCCCAATACGATATAAGGACTCAACTAAGTGTACACGCTCAGTATCTCCAATGTTGATTTCTTTAGTTTTTGGATTTTGTGGATCATCAGAGAGAAATCCATCTCTAGAACCCATGAATTCAGCTATAGCGTTATCATTTTTAAAGAAATCCAATTGTGGTAGTTTCTCTTGCCCCCAGTCTTTCAAGTGTGGGTGTATGAGACAAATAGATTCTAGTTCTGAAGTTGTGACATGAGTGGGTGTTATGCTTGTTTTTATTGATGCACTTGAAGAGGATGGTGAAGTCAACCAGGTGTTGATCTTATTAGTTGGTATTATGCTTGTTTTTGTCACTATATTAGTATTTGATGATGGCACACATACAATTGTCGACAAGTTGCTCTATGTAGTATGTTCTGGATTGGTGATTTCATTGATAAGGGGTTCATGAACAACTTGTGTAGAGGGATTGGGATCACTAGGAGAAATAATGGGATCTTGTTTAGGACATGAAGGTAAAGGTATGATTTGATCTTGGCTTGGAAACGGATTATTATGAAGGATAGAAGGGATGTCATGATCTTTCTTAGGAGGTGGATGTTGGATGGGACTTGAAAGGACACTTTGTTCTTGAGATGGAAGGGTTTGATTATGAATGGAATATAAAAGAGAAAGGGGATCATCATAAGATTCTTGGTCGGTGGGATCTTGATCAAAAATTGGGTAGGATAGAAGAGTTTGTTCTTGATCTTTATTTGTTTCAAGACTCATTTCTTTTGATTTTGGATCATCCTCTTGATACAGGGAAGGAGTTTGGAGATGCATGGGAGATTCTTGAAATGTTTCAATATTTTAGCTTGATGAAGAAGGATTTTGAATGAGATCCTCTGAATCATGACTTGAATTAGATTGGATTTGTACGATGGATAGCCATTGGGGGGTTGTGTTATTAGATAGAGATGGCATGGATTGGTATTGTGTGACTTCAGGGGATGGTGAAATGGTGGATAGATATGGTTGGTTTGGGCTTTGGTTGAAAGGGATTTGATTTTGGTTGAAAGGAGTATGATTTTGGGTGAAAGAGGTTTGATTTTGGTTGAATGAATTTGATTTGGACTTTGGTTAAAGGGTTTTGATTTTGGTTGAAAGGGGTTTGAATGTTGGGTAGGTGTGAATTTTGATTTGGACTTTGGTTGAATGGGGTTTGATTTTGGTTGAAATAGGTACTTTGAATGTTGGGTTGATGTGATTGGTATGATTGATATAGTGGGTTGAAAGAAAAAGAAGGTTACATGACTCTAATGTTGGTTGAACTGAGGTAGGAATGATTTTGTTGAAGAATGAAGGTTGGCATGTTTGAATGGTCTCACAAGAAGAAGAAGGTTGGCCTGATACTGATTCCCTCATGGTCATCACTTCTCTCATCATGTTTTCTAACCAGCCCCTATGGTTGTTAGGACTAGTCATGTCTATCACTTGTTGTTGCATCGTCTTCATATGTTGAGCTAAGGTTTCTATGGATGATGATGGAATAGGAATGGAAGGGATGAATCTTCCACCTTCTCTACGAAATGTATAATGCCAATCCATGATGTTTTCTTGATTGGTTTGGACCTAGGATCACAACATGTAAGATGTTTTCTCCATTTCTCTGAATGTGACAATGTTTGATTGAACTTGACCAACTTGTTTGAGTTGAGGTTGAGTTTGATCGATCCTTTGATTGTGATTTGGATGTTTGGGGTATGACTTTCTAGGATGATTATGCAACTGATGATGAACTAATACAGATGTATATGAGGTCTAGACAAGGACGTATATGAGGACGATAAATGAAGACTATGCAAGGACTAAGAAAAGACTAAGGACGTAAATGAGGCTATGCAAGGACTTAGGATGATAGTAAGGATGTAAATGAGGACTATGCAAGGACTTAGGATGATAGTAATTACGTAAATGAGAACTATGCAAGGACTTAGGACAATAGTAAGGATGTAAATGAGGACTATGCAAGGACTTGGGACGATAGTAAAGACATAAATGAGAACTATGCAAGGACTTCCTATGGTCACAAGTGTATAAACTTTTGAGTTTTGACATTTCAAAAAAATGGACTGTTTTCAATAATTTTGTGTGTAGGAAATTTTTGGTGGTATTCCAAGTCTGAGAACAATTGTCTAGAGGTAGATATAGCTGATTGAACTGGTTTTTCAAACAATCTCAAATAATCTAGAGATACATAGGATAGGGCCTGAAATAGCCCAAATAACTGACTCAATACTAGTCTAATACAACAATACATAAAAAGACACAGAAGACAATCTTAGGCTGGAAATTGGAAACCATTCAATGAGGCCCCCGCAATAAAATACCGAAACAAGACGGACAAATAGAGAGTCTAGCAGCACTGGCTCCACTCCATGGCACACACTTCTTGGGCATGCCAGTCTCTCTTACCCCAAAGATCTAAAGATCTTATCACCGAGGGATTTCTGTCTCATAATGCAAGGTACATGAGGGGTATCTATGGGGTATGATCCACACTCCCGGAATCACTGAATGTAGGATTTTGGGCTACTAAGTTGGTTCTTATTGTAAAATTTCGAGGGGTCCCGATCCAATGATGGATTCTCAGAGGAAGCCACTTAAGAATCTAGTTCAGCTTATCAGTGCAGGGAAGGCCCCCACATATGTCGAATTCACTCAACACTCTAGCCGCCTGACCATTATATTTATATAACGTCTTGAAAAACCCGCTCAAGAGTATGTTGGGAGAGATGATATCCCCAGCACATCCCAATTCAAAGTACCTCTATGGGGTGATGAAATCCCCAGTCAAAGATACCCCTCTCTACTTGAAATAAAAAAAAATTGAGTGTCATTGGCACCTCCTTCCTTTCTCCCAAGACCCCGAAGGCGGGTGGAAAGGTAGTTAATGCAATAGTAGGTCCACCCCAAACACAATAAAATATTTTTTCCTTAAAGAAAATAAAATGTTATTTAATCTATGTGCAGCCTGATTCACGTTCATTTTAAAGCCCAAATTGAGGTGTTGAATATGCATGTGCATGTCAATTTTAAACACCAAACTGAAATGTGAAGGCGTGCATGTCACTTTTAACTATTGTTGATTTTAAGCCCAAACTGAAGTGTTACACATGCATGTCAATTTTAACCAATGTTAATTTTAAGCCCAAACTGAAGTGTTATACATGCATGTCAATTTTAACCAATGTTAATTTAAAGCCCAAACTGAAGTGTTACACATGCATGTCAATTTTAACCAATGTTAATTTTAAGCCCAAAAAATGAAGTGTGAGAGCATGAGTGCAATTGATCTAATAATAATTTGATCCTTTTTGTAAATTCGCCATAGGCTACAAACATATGATTAGTAGTAAACTCAAATCAACAAAGGACAAAGAACCCAAATCTAACAAAAATGAATGCATGATGATACCTGCTCGATTGCGTAATTCTATCTGATTGATTGCAAGATCCTGACAGAACAAATGTGTGATCCTAATAGATCAACTGTGTGATGATAACAAGGTGATTGCGAGATACACAGGTAGATAACACAAAAAAATAAAGATCAAAGCTAATTTTGATCATAAACCTACAAAACAGATTGCGAGGCTCTAGCTAAGTCTCTCATTATCCATTCAATGTTAACCAAATCATATTTCACCCGATATGAGAGAACTAAGCTATTGTATATGTTGATAGCTAGTTGGTCTTCCAAATCTTGTATCTTCTTTTCTACTTTGAGAATTCTCTGATGGTGTCTAGCCTGTCTTCTTTTCTCCTTTGTCCTTCTAGCACATGAAATCCTAAATTGCACCTTGCGTGCCATAAACTGTTATAAAAACATGCAATAAAAATAATCTATTTCTAGATTTACTCAATTTCATGCTAAATTAAATAGATCAGAGAACACAAAAGGAAAAAATAGAATTATCAGAACAGAAAGATTCAAAATGAATGCGTGTTAGTATCAGAGCGATTGTGTAATCTTGTAAGGGTGATTGTGTGATGGGTTCTGCATGAATGTGTAACCCTATCTGGTCAATTGTGTAGCCCTATCTATGTGATTGCGTAATGATGCAACCGTGAATGTGTGACGAAGAGATCTTTTTTGAAATCCATGCAAAACCTGCAAAAAAAGGAATAAATCCGTACGATCTGCAAAAATAACATAGAAAATAGAGAAGGTTAATTAGCTCATGTCGGGTTCACCAAAATGTGCTATGCTCAAATTCATCATTGCTAAATAGGAAATAAGGAAAATCATGAATTCCCTAACTATCTAAGCAATTCGAACACAAAACCAATGAAATAGATGCAAAATAGACTAAATTTAAACACTATAAAACTCCCTATTGTGCATCATGGCTTCCATTGCTCTTCTCCTCTTTGTGGTATGGTGGCTCTTAGATATCGCGCTTGCAACCTACAATTGACACAAAGATTCAAAGTTCATGATTGTTGAAAATGGAGATTGAATGCTTAATTTATAGATTTTTTGAGAAGATTGATTGAAAGGTGGAACAGATTGATCAAGAGGTGGAACTCAGGTGAGCTCACATGAAATTGATAGTTGAACTATTGATTTGTAGGTGAAACTGAATAGATTGAATAGATTAATTGAGTCAACTGATTGAGAAAAAACTAACTGAAGGAAGAAAAAGAATGATTGGAGGAAATTAAGAAGATGACAAAGCGAACTAGAAGATGGAAATAGAGATTGGAGAGATAAATGATTTAATTAATTAATTGATTGAATTAATTAATTTAGCATGTGCTTGCACTTTAACTTAGATTTTCAATTTAATCTTTGCATAAGATTTAATTCAAATAATTGAATTTATTTTAAATTCAATTTAGTATTTGAATATATTTAAAACTTGACTTTGATTTTCAATTTGATTTTTGAAATCATGCACATGTATTTGAATTTAGAAGAATTAAGAAGAATTTGAAATTGAATGAAATTAGAATTTGGGGATTTGGATTTGAAGAATTAATTAGCTAATTAAATAATTTAAAGAAACTATTTAACTATTTTGAAATGGAATTTAATTAAATAATAAAGATTATTTAAATTAAAGGATTAAATCACAATTAATTAAATAACAAATATTTAATTAATATTTAGAAAAGGGTTGAATGATTAATTAATTAGAGACAAAAATTGAAAATAGAAGTAATTTATTTAAATAATAAAGATTATTTAAATTGGGGAATTAATCAAAATTAATTAAATAATAAATATTTTTATTTTTTTCAATAAAAGTGGACATGTCACTAAACTATATTTTATTAATATTGAATTTTTGTTTACAACGGGTTCAAAGGGCATACCGGTAGGAAAGAACCCGCAAGAAAACCTTCGGTTGCAGCCCAAAAAAGCAAAAATTAAATAACCCGAATATCCCATTTACAAAATCAGTCGAGAATCGACCACCCATTACATAGCTTTAGAGATATACATATCATATATCCAGATGACAACAAAAAATGAGAGAGAACCACATAGCCCCAACAGGTCATGCAACCACAAAATTTGATATGCAGAAGCAACCTCATAGCAAATAACTAGGCCGCATGAAAGCCTCTCAAGATAGCAAAAATTTGAACAATTCATGAGTTAGAAACCTGCATCAAAAAGATATTAACCAAAAGATACCTGCATAGAGTAATCAAGTCAAAAACCAAGAGCTTGAGCTCTCATTAGGAAGCTCCCTGTCCTCTTTCAAAGGAGGGACAATTTGCAAGGGGAATTCCAATCGTGGAGGTGCTGAAGCCAAAAAACCAAGAGAGAGTAGCGAATGTAAACCCATAAGCACAATCAAAGCCTTATCCACAAACTGAGGAGGAACCCAATCTAGTAAGATTTCAAATGATTTGAAAGTATCCCCCAATTTATCACATATTAAACTCATTTTCAATTCAAATAGTAATTCCCACACCTCCCATTGTCCAAAAGATCAGAATGAGGAAGAAAGACCCCATAGTAAAAAAGAACCCAACTCAAAATGATAGTTATCTAGTGCAGACCTAAAAAGCTCCCAAGTGCATACCGAGGGAGGAATGAACGTAGAAACCAAGAGTTGGAGTAAACCCTCATCAAGCAAAATGTCATAACAAACAGTAAGAAATCGAGAAAAAATCTTAGAGCTAGAAAAATTAGAACCAGTCTGCAACCAGAGACTCCCCACCAACCTATGTACCTCAAAATCCACCTGAGGAGAAAACAAACGAAAAACTTTGCCAAGCATCTCAGAACTATTTCCTGAATCCTCATTGGAGACCTCAAAATGGCATTCAACAATAACCCTGTATCGTGAAAGAGCAGAGACACTCAACATATACATATCCAAGAAAGAATGAGACAAAGCCTAATGCAGAATTCAGAAATGTTGTCATCTTTTAAAGACATCTGCCAACAAAAACATGAGCGAGAAGAACCAAAACAATTCATGATTACAAATGAAGGCAATGAGCAAGATTAAAACCCATGGGAGATAACTTCATAAATGAAATAATAATAGCAAAATACTTCTCACGGTGCTGGCGGCAAAAAAGAAATACATGAAACCCCATCCGATGCAACTAAAGAAATGCTTACCCAATCATGATAACAGCACAAGTACTGTGACAGATAGCTTCAAATAGGCAATCCCTCCGTACAGCACAAAGCAATCAAAGCACATAAAACACTCGTGTGAATTCAAATTGAAAAGACCATGCCCAGAAATGAATGATGATAGGCCGCCACCCTAAAACCATGTAAGGTAACCACCCTTGTTGCCTATGCCAGATCATAACCATACTTTATAGATGAAAATAATTTCTCACCTACAAAGCATACTTGCCACCTAAACATATCCAGCAAACATGACTACCTCCAAAGGAAGAAGGGCGGGAAAATTTCAAATTACCATATAAAAGGAGAAACCCCAAATCTTAGTGTAGATATTTTAGAACCAAAGCAGCGATCTCTTCCATACTTACATTTTGCAAATTGGCATTAATGTCTATAGTTAGATTTGCCAAGAAATCCGCAATTCTATTTACTTCTCTATAACAATGAGAAATCAAGAAGGAATCAAAAAACTCTAACTGTTGTAAAATGTGATCCAGAACATATTGCAATTGCCAACCATTAGATCTCTTCTTCATAACACTTTGCATGATCACCATTGAATCCCCTTCTATTACAAGATCCTTAATTACCAGGGATATAGCCATATCCAAGCCTAGAGACATGGCATTAAACTCTGCAAAATTATTAGTCTTATGTCCAATGGCATGGCACCTAGCCTAAACAAAGTTTACATGATGATCAAAGATCACCATACCTACCCCTACCAAACCAAGATTCCCGTGAGAAGCTCCATCAAAATTCAATTTAAAATGGCCATGAGGAGGGGCTTCCAAATAGCTGAATTCCTCTTGATTAAAGCATCATTCTTTTTCAAAATTGACCCATGAGAAGGAAGGATAGATAAAAACTTCCAGACCCTAGACACCCTACTATCCCAATGCGAGAAAGAAGTAAGATTCTCTAGGTTCTTGTAGATATGCGACAAGGCAACTTCAGAAATGGAAGATTCAATTTTCAGTAAAATCTCTTCAAGAGAAGAACTTGTTTTTTTTTTAAATCTTGTTATTTTGTTCCAACTAAATATTCCAAATTAAAATAGATGGAGAGACAATCCAAAGGCAAGCATAAAAAGATGAGGTAAACAAAAATGGCCAAGATCTAAAATGAGAAATAAGATCTTTCCCTATAACAAAAGCTAAATTCAATTTATCAAACAACCATTGCTAGCATTGATATGCAAAATCACAATGAAGAAAAAGGTGAGAGGAGGATTCCAAATTTTTATTGCATAACACACAAGGAAAAACAACAATGATACCAAGTCTATCCAAATGCATGCCAGTAAGGACCCTATCCTGAACTGCTAACCAGGCAAAAGCATTGGCTTTTGGCAGACAGGCTGAATGCCAAAAAAGTTTATGTGGCCAAGAAGATAAATCTTTCAAGAGACATAAGAGAATTATAACCATCTTTGATCGAATATTTACCAAAGATATTCTTTTTCCAAACAAGTTCATCTTCAAAATCGGAAAGGATAATCATTCTTTCTCCCAAAACCTTAGCAAAATGCATTTTAAGATCTTGATCAACATCCAAAAACTCAATGGATTTCCACTTTTCCATCCAAAGATTACCACTGTATACTATCTCAAAATAATTTGCCACAAAGACCCCCCAAAGGGAAGAAAGAATAGATATCAGAGGGGACTAGTCCCTTATATTTAGTAATGGAATGTGACCATTCCACACCTCATCACAAAATCTAACCTTCTTCCCATTATGAACAATCCAAGAGAGATGTGGCAAAATAACATTCCTACATTTGCATATGAAATTCCACATTACCGAACCTAAAGGTAAATTTGAAATTTGAAAAATAACATTAGAAAATGGTTAAAATGATTAAATGATGAAAGAATAGAAAATAGAATAATTAGTAAGATTATAAGGAAATATGAAATTAGAAGAATAAGATTAATTAACTTAATTAAAGAATTATTTAATCAATTAGAGGAATAATTAGCACATGATCAAGGAGACATTTTTAGGTGTCTACAAATGATATTCTGATTATTGAAGTATTTGTTGATGATATCATTTTTGGAGGTGAAGATAAATTGTGCATGGAATTCTCTAATAATATGAAGAATGAATTTGAAATTTCCATGATTGGTGAGATAAGATTTTTCTTAGGTTTGCAGATTACTCAAACTGACAAAGGCATCTTTATCTGTCAAACTAAGTATCTAAGGGAATTTTTGAATAAATTTAGTATGGATAATTCCAAACCGATAAGTACTCCTATGGTGACAAGTGAGAAATTATCTATCAAAGACATATCTGCACCGGTAAATTCGACAAGGTATAAGTCTATGATTGATGGCTTGTTATATCTAACTCAGACTAGACTAGATATTATGAATGCAGTAAGTATTGTTTCAATATATCAAAGTAATCCTAAAGAAAATCATGAATGTGCAGTAAAGAGAATATTCTGGTATTTGCAAGGAACAACAAAATATGGCTTATGGTATTCTAGAGATGATAACTTCTGCATATACAAATTCAGATTGGGCAAGAGATACTAATGACGGGAAGAGAACTTCTGGTGGAGCTTTCTTTCTTGGAAAGAAATTGGTTTCATGGATCAGCAAAAAATAGTCATGCATTTCTTTATCTACTGTAGAAGCTGAATATGTTGCAGCAGCAATTAATTGCACTCAAGTCTTATGGATGAAGCAAATGTTGAAGGATATCAAGGTAAATTATAGTTAACCGATAGTTATCTATTGTGATAACTCTGCATCTATTGACATGTCTAAGAATCTAGTATTTCACTCTAAGACTAAACACATATCAATAAAATATAATTTTCTGAAGGACAAGGTGGAAGAAAAGGAAGTCAAATTGGTTTATGTGAACACTAAAGAGAATATTGAAGATGTATTCACTAAACCATTGTCTAAGGAATCATTTGAGTATTTGAGAGATGGGTTTGGGGTATATACCCCTCCGGCAGATACTTAATTGATGGAGAAGACCATTAGTCTGGTATGCATCATCAACTTTATCCTTTGCTCTGGGTTGATGTAGTGGTGCTACTACTATGGGGGAGTAGACAGCTTTGAGATTCTCAAATTTTTGATATCTATGTCATATCTTTGGCATTGATGTCAAAGGGGGAGAGTTATATGTGAAAAATAATGTTTATGTGAAAAATTCAGATCAGTTTCAAATTGGACTACACTCCTCAGGGGGAGTTGCTGGGATTTTTCAGTTTTTCATTGTTTTATCTTCTATGAGAAATGTTTGGCACTTCTTGGCACTTAGATGTTTTCTTTTTCATATCTAGTGTTTCCATCAAGGCCAAAGGGGGAGATTGTTGGCAATATGGTTGAATTGATTATGTGTTGCATTGATGTTTTGTCATTAATGTCAACATTGGTTGTTATGGTTGGTTACCAGTAGAGAGGTTTTGGTTACTGGTAGAAGATCTTGTGTTACCGGTAAGGGTTTAAGGTTTTACCGGCAGAGCTTTTACTAGAGAATCTTTGACAGAATGCAAGTGGTGTTGGTGCGGCTTCAAGATGGAATTCAGGATGCAGAAGGTGATCCTTGATTGTACCTCAACTAATTGGAGACATCTCTTTAGCATGGTGGACCCAGATTAGGTTCGGTACCTATATAGGTTATGGACCGTTATCATGTTAACATGTTCTCTACACGTTACTGGGGCATTTTATGGATTGGTTAATGTTGTTTTGGTCTTAAGAAGACATGGCATATCATTGTAATATGGATGTATGTAATGATCTTATTGTAATATCTTTTAGGTGGCTGACTTAATTGTTTAGGCCTTAGGGGTTTGTATAAATTGGTGTAAGATCTCATTATATATCGTGTGTCATGGTCGTAGAATTAAATATCATATGCAAAGGATTTTTGGTCGATCATAGGTGATCGAATTGGGTTTAAGTAAGAGGTCAAAGGCCTCTAGTATTGAGGTTAACCGGGACTATAATCAGACATGGTAGATGCTATCTCTGCCAGTTCATTCTTCTAGATTGTTATCCAATTATCTTGAGGTGGTTATAACCTCTCTATAGTCAGTGAGACTCCTTTGTAATGAGCAGTACACTCTAGGTAGTGTGTCTTCCTACTTGTGCAGTCCCCTTATTGTATCACATATTTTCTGCAAAAGTATCATCTGACTGTGGGCAGGCTTCCCACCATGGTTTTTCCCTCTACCAGGTTTTCCACGTACAAACCATGGTGTTATGTGGTATGGTTGCATTGTGTTAATTCTCTGTTTCATTCTTAAGTTTTATTGCTTAGTGGTATTTGTTTCTGAAATTCTGGTATTCAATGTTTATGTGCTCTGGTTAAAGGTTATAAAGTGGTTTGATTAATATAATTTGTTGACAACTGATTCACCCCCCCCCCTCTCAGTTGTCCATCGGTTATCCTAACAATTACTTGATGTCATCATAAGTGAATAACCAGGAGGATTGATGCTAGAATTGATGTTTGGTTATATTGATGACAAAGTTATTTGATATTAATTATATGTCAAATTTTGATTTGGAGGGGGAAGATATGTCATGTTTTTATTAGGCCCATGTTTTGATGATGTACCCACGAGTATTGATTTTGGTATGTAGGATATTGGTTATGCAGGGGATTGTTGTTTTGAAGGAGAGAATTTCAAAGAATGTTCACAAGGTTCTGGTTGTATGTTGCACTAGTTGGAAGGGAATTTTGATTCTAAGGTGGAGATGGAACATTCTGGCTTGAAATTTCACTTGATGGAGGATTGGTCATGACTTCACTCATGTTTGGTTGGCTCGAAGGATTGATATTTGTATTTGATGAGCTTGTTGTGGTGCTTGTGGTGTTGTTTGTCATGTTAGATGGAGGTGGAGGATTTTTATTGGATTGAGAGACTTGATTGTTGGTAAGGTTTTGAGTTAATGACAAAGATGATGAATCGACCTAGATTTGACTGGGAGGTGGATTTTGTTTGGTCAAATTTTGATTAAGTTGTGTTGCATTTTGAATTGGTTGAAGTATTTTTTCAACAATAAGAGACACACTTAGATTGGAATATGTTAAATTTTGATTAGGTTGCATCCCATTTGTTTCAAAAGTGGAGGGAAAATTGAAGAGGGGGTTATTAAATTGGAGATCAAATAATGATGATGAAGCCTTAGTTGGTTTTTCTCTATGTTGATGTGGATTTGGAAAGTCTGCAAAATTAAAAGAATCTACATTAGGTGAGGTTTCCTTGATAATTAAGGTGTCAAAATCAGGGGGTAACTTTGTTGGCATTAGATTATCATTGATGTAAATAATTGAAGTAATGCATGGGACAAAGATGCAAGATGGTGAGTGTCTCAGAGGAAGCAGAGGAAAAAGGAAAGTTGTTGTATGTTATTGTACAACAATCACATCATGTTATCAACAATTGAAGTGATGCATTGGAAAGAGATGCATGATGATGAATGCCCCAGATGGAGGTCAAAATGACAGAATTGTTGTTGTCTCTAGTTGGCACGGGTTGACCAAAGAACAAAGAGAACAATACAAGCAAGTTGGATAAGTATGGATTGTGCACTAAGCGAACTAGTAGGACTCAAGAAAAGTGTAAGAGTGATTGCAGAACACACTGTGTTTATCACCAAGTATTTTAGTGAGAGGTCCTACAAGTCTTTTTAGCATCTTTCATTTCGATGTGACTTTTCTTTTTGGTGAGACTTCTTTAGGTCTTTGTAGATTCCCAGTGTCATACTGATATCCCTATTTTGATGTAACATTAGATGTGTCTCATTGAAATGTCATTTTGATGAAACTTTTCTTTTTGGCAAAGCTCAATTTGCTTCTTGTCAGCCCTTGGTGCTATAGCGATATGAGTCTTTTCATCTTCACACATGAGATGTCTTGACGATAATGGTAATACTTACACAATAGATCAAATGACATGTTTTGCACAACACCCCACCATCCCATGGCAAGGAAGACTAAAGACAAAAGACTCTATGGGGTAATATACACAATGAGGAAAAAGGTAGTCAGGCCAGCCCACAGTCAAGAAGATTGATGTAAGATGATCGCATGGGATAATAAAATAGAAGAAGATGTGGAGCCCCGCCATCTTTCAAGTACATTTTGTGATGTTGAACATGTGATGTGTATTATATTTAATACTGACATAGAAACGGTTCATAATGTCGACTCGGGAATGGTCCAGATTTTAAACATTTTGGAGATTTTAGGTTGGCACGTTAGCAGAGTTTCTGGGAACTTAGATTGCTAACTGTTTGATGTATTTTTGACAATTATGGATTAGGAGATCATAAGAACAAAGTGAAAATCAATTGTATGAATGATTCTAACATAGCATAGAAAATTGTGTAGATCATGTTTTGTAAAATCGATGCAAACTATTTTTTGTTTGATATTTGGTGAACTATGTTCTGGCTAACCTTATGGAGGTGAATGATAAGTATATAAAGAGGATGCAAGTCGGCCAATAATTGAGGTTGATAAATGCTGGAACAAGGAATCAAAGAGTTGAGGGATGTGTGCAGAGTCTAGAAGAAGACAAAGAATGAAGCCTTCAGACCAGATGGTAGAGATCTGAGAGCAAAGAGAGAAGGAAATATAAGTGTAGAGAACATAGAGGGTTATACACAGAGTGATGTGGAGAAAGAAGTTTGATTAGAGAAAAGATCAGAAGAACTGGTGCACAGATACGACAGAGTATAGTGAGTTGTTATAGAGACTAGAGAGAAGAAGACAAAGCTTGTGAGTAGAAAAGAGTAAAATTATTTTCAGATGTGCAAAACACAGCATGTTACAAAGAATCCTTTGTAACAAGGTATTCAACTTGTAGCTGTAATTTATTCTTTATTGTAATCATCTGAGTGGGTACTCAGATCAGGGATTGCTGCCCATAAATATCAGGGGTCAGTGCTCCTTTGAGTTGGTGCCCACAAACTTTGGAGGTTGGTGCTCCTTTGGGTTGGTGCCCATAAAATTTGTAATCAAACTCTTTCCATTGTGAGGTTGGATTAGAGCAATAGACTCTAGCAGCACTTCTCACTAAGGTTTTTCCCCATCGTGGGTTTTCCTTGTATAATTTTCTGTTATAGGTTTGCATTTTATGTGTGTGTGTGTAGATTAGTTTAATATCCTTACTCATAGTTGCTTGACCTCTATTTTTAGTGCTTTGATCTTTTAGAAAGTTCAAGTTTTTATTACCACTAATTCAACCCCCCCTCTCAGTGGTCTATTTGTGTTCCTTCAAACTTGGCTCCTTGTTGAGCTAGAAATAGGAAGCATTGATCTTGGTCTGCTATGAGAAGGGAATCCATGATGAATTGAACCTTAGGATCTTATAATGTATCAAGAGGAGGAGATGGTGAATTTTTAGGCATGGGACTTAGATTCCTTCTCTGTTAATAATAATTGGTAGGATTGAACATGGGATTATATTGAGAAGGGTCCATTTTTTTTTTCTCACTTTGAGACCTAGTGACAAGCGGCATAAAAGAGAATCTAAGACCTTAGTGTAGACACAAAATTTTCCATTAAATTGTCCTTATTTTCAAATCTTAATTCTTTAATCACTAGGTGGATCCTTATTGTCCATTATCTTATTTCCATTATCCATTATCATATTATTCACTATATTATAATATATTCATTTTCCATTCTCTATTATATTATTAATATTCATATCATTAATCCATTAAATTCATTAATTAAATATATATTTCATTATTATCATTTATCTACTTCTCTTTATTCCATTTATTTAAATAAACAGCTTTTATAAATAGTCCTTTCCACTTACCATTTCCCATTGCCACCTATCATCTATCCTTACCACTCATTTCTACTATACCACTAATCTCTCATTATCCCATATTCATCCTGATGCATGATTTCTCCTTGAGGACAACTATAAATACTTGGCCTTCTCTCATCTTTTATTATGCATTATCCGTCGTTTGCATCCATTACTTTCTCATACTTATGCTTTCTTGTTTTCACACCATTTGCATTCATCTTTCAAATCTTTATTTAGCATGGCTCTTTGTGCAAGTTCTTTCGAGAGCATTCAGATTATTAAGAATGAAGTCTTGGTGATAGGAGTAAAATAGAGTTAAATTTCTTGTTGATTGCATATTGGCTTAGTTTGTTTTGGTTTTGTATGTTTGAATGTTTGTGGGTACTCTATTGAGATGTTGGATTAAATTTGGATCTTGATTCAATAAGATCTAAGACATTTTCCTCGTTCACACTTAGAAATGAGATGCAAGTTATATGAAATCTAAAGGCTATATTTTTTTATTTTTAAAATGTTGAGCTAGCAATAGGAAGTATCGATCTTGATCTGCTATGACAAGGACATACATTATGACTTGAATCTTAGGATCTTGTAAGACTTCCTCAATCTCCTCTTGGATCAGATTTGGTTTGATGTTTTCTATATATGTATTAGGAGGAGGAGATGGTAGGTTTTTAGGTATGGGACTTAGATTCCTTCTTTGGCTCCTTGTTGAGCTAGCAATAGGAATTATTAGTCTTGGTCCATTGGGAAAAGGGCATCCATGATTACTTGAATCTTAGGATATTTTAAGACCTCCTCGATCTCTTAGGTCAAATTTGCTTTGATGTTTTCTATGGATGCATCAGGAGGAGGAAATGGTGGAATTTCAAGTATGGGACTCTTAGATTCCTTCACTGGTAAATAATTGGTGGGTTTGAACATAGGATCATATTGAGATGGGTCATTCTTATCCTTCTTGCTTTGAGAGCTAGTGACAAGATGCATAAAAGACACTCTAAGGACTTAGAAATGAGATGCAGGCTATATAAAATATAAAGGCTATGTTTTTGGATTTTTTAAATGTTATATTTTTTTTGTTTTGGATTTTTTGGATTTTTGAGCTTAAGAACATGCAAAATTAAAGGAAACCTAGGATTGTCAAAGTAATGTCTAGACCTTGGATAATGAATCTTGATGATGATTTCTTAGTAAAACTTGCACTAAACTGATGAGTGCAAGCCTGACAAATAGGAGGATAGACTAGAATGACCCAAGATGAAGGCCAAATCAATGATGAAAAGTACTCAAGGTTTTTGACAATGAATGATTAACCCAAGGTTTTGATAAAATAAAATTTCTCTAAATGCAAAGGAATTGTAATTGATTCTAAAGATGCAAGGTAAATATAAGGAAACAAAAGGTGCAATCCTACTAGTCTCAATTGAGTCCAAATTTGAGGTTAATTGTGATCAAAGTCTCAAAGTGTCTAAAATGAGTTATTTTTTAAGCAAGAAAATGTTTGACAAGAATAAAATATAGATAGGTTATTTGAATTGGACTAAGATAAATATAGGATCTAGAGTTAATGAGAGGAGCCTAAATTAGCCCACAAATTCAACTAACTCAACTAGTATATCACATTAAATTTAACAGACACTCATAATCAAGAACTTTTCCTACTGAAGGTGACAAAGGATACCACTTGATAAAGCTCTCGCTGTAATAAAATACCTATCCACGACATTCAAATAAAGGTATGGTGGCACAAGATTGGTAGCATATATTTAACAAACATTGGTACACCTTTCGTCTTTCCCCGAAGATCCTAAAACCTTATGAATCAAGGAATTTATGTTTTACTATGGGAGGTACATAGAGAGTATCTATGGGGTATAATATACACTCCCTAAAATATCAAGCATAGGATTGGTCTCTAATAAAAGGGTTCTTAGACAATGTTCAAGGAAATTAAAGTATACAAATTTATATGGTGAGACATTTAATTCATCATGTCAACTCGGCAAGGACCTTACCTCCTCTTCCCAATTGACACTATTGACATATAGTCGTGGGATGGGCTATAACTTTTGCTCTTACCATTTTTATATAGTGGCCCGAATGAAATATCACTTAAGGTCAAGCCAAGGGGTGATGAAATACCTAATTAAGCCTCTCTAAAAAGAAAATAGGGCATCGTTGTGCATTTCTCATGCACCCTAGATCCATTAAGGCAAGGGGAGAGGATACGCATATAATTTTAGGTCCACCCTGACAAAAGCACAAGTGTGCAAGACACAAAAAAAGTTCATTTTAATGCACCAAATTGAATTTTTTCCTAATAAATGAAGCAAACAAAGACATGAAAACAATGTAAATACTACAACATCATTGATTAGAAGTTTCAAAAAGAACCCCCCTTTCCACATTTTGGATCTATAACAAGGTTGTTATTAGTTTGAGAGGGGGGCTTTGTCAAGTGAAATAAGAGCAACACAGACTTGTTAGAACTAGATTCAAATAATAAAGTGACTCAATATGAAGTAATTAATTGAATCCTAAAGCATAAAGCCAAAATGTAAAACCAAAATCGCAAAACTAGATATACCTTCAAATGTGTCATTCTAGCAATAAGATGCACAGCAAAATGCATCAAAAGTGCCAAAGGATGGATCAATAGTTCATATGATTTTCGATGTGCACTTCTTACTAGATGCACCTAGCTCTTATTAGATGCACCACTTCCTATCAAACACACATTTTTGTACCTAGGAAGCTCTAGAAAACACTATTTCATGACTAGGGACTTGCAAAAACACCCAAAAACTCATAAGAAAGATCAAGGTTGAGATGTGGGGTCCCATTGAGTATGCCAAAAATATAGAATAGAAAATGTGAATGCTACATTGTCCTAGAGTAACCACCAAATCCTCAAATCACGACCTAATATCTAACCTATCCTATGAAGAACGAGATACAGGAGTAACAAGCATAAATCATCAAAATTCAAGCATATTATGATCAAAACAACAAAGCTATTACCATGAAAGAACTAATACAATGAAGATAGCACCATGAGTATGATAAACAAAGATAAATGAATATGAGAATAAGAAAACCATGAACATCACGATATCAAGTGCATAAACATAAATTAAAAACTCCCTCAAAGATCTGTATAACTCTCAAGTCTCCTTTGAAATGTTAACAGTATTGCCTCAAAAATATACAAGATTAAGTATAAAATAAAAGAAGAGCTCAATCATAGTGGTTAAAGGAAAACATGAGGTAAAGGTTATTGGAAAGAGACATTGTTCTGGTGATGTTAGATGCATGGAGATTACTTAGGGGTTGTCATTGATGGAAACTGAGCCTATTAATCCTATCTAGTACTTGTAGATTTGATCTATCGGAAGTCGCATTGACTTTAGGCATAAGTCTGACAGAATGTGAGCACAGTATTGTAGATTCATTGAGCATAATTCATTCCAGGTTGTATAGTTTTAGTCGTGGTGATTGGAGTAGTTGACTGGATGTTTGAGGCATCTTACTTCGCATTTTCAGCCTCTGGTATTGATTCTAGTGCATGATTCTTAATCCAGTATCTAGTGATTAAAGGCATCTTACTTCTTGATATTGATCAGTAACTTTTCTTCTCTCAACCTCTACAAAACTTGTCTCCAATGCAACAAATTTTCCTCTTTAGTCTTACTAAAAAATAAGAATGTCATCCAAATACACAATAACAAACTTACCCAAGAATTTCTTCAATATCTCATTCATCGGCCTCATGAAAGTACTCGGTGCATTAGTTAACCCAAAAGACATCACCAACCATTCATAAAGTCTTGAATGTTGTCTTCCACTCATCTCCTTCTTTGATCTTGATCTAATGATATCCACTCTTCAAATCTATCTTTGTAAAGTATTTTGCTCCACTCAAAAAGTTTATTATATCATCCATCCTAGGCAAAGGAAACTAGTATTTCATTGTGAACTTGTTTATTACTCTGGAATCAATACAAATTCTCCACTCTCCATTCTTCTTATGTGCTACTACTACTGGTACTACACAAGGGCTCAAACTTTCCCTAATCAAACTTTTCTTCAACAGCTCGTGCACTTGTCTATTCAGTTCTTCATTCTCTGTCAGTGTCACCCGGTATGTAGCTTTGTTAGGCAAACTAGCTCCGGGAACCAAGTCCATGCAATGACTGATACTTCTCATGGGTGGCAATCCATCAGGTACATTATCTGAAATGATGTCTTCATATTCTATTAGCAAATCTTTTATCTCTTCTAGTTGTTCCTCCTCATGCTCTAGATTCTCAGTCTTCTTAATAATTAAGGCAAAACATACATTATCATGTCTCAATCCATCTAGGAATTTTCTTCCATCTACCAAAAAGATTCTAGCATTTGTACAAACTTAATTCTTCAAATTTTCCTCCAAGGGCAACAAGGTTTGCTTCATCCCTTTGGCCACAATAGTGTATGTATTCTTCATCCCATCATGTACTTCCTATCTATCAAACTGCCAAGATCTACCCAATAAAAGATGATAAATATCCATAGGCATAATATCACACAAGACTTCATCATGGTAATTCCCAATTTTCAATTTCACCAAACATTATTCACTTACTAACAACTTGTGTTCATCCTAAATCCATGCTATTTGATAAGGCTTAAAGTGTTTAAATCTCTCCAAATTCAACTTATTCCCCATCTCTTCTGAAACAATATTATCTGAACTACCACTATCAATAACAACTTTACAACACTTACTGGTTACTTTACATCTGGTCTTGAACAAATTCTTCCTCTGCAAGGGCTCTTCATCTCCTTCAGTATGACACAAAGCTCTCATCATCATCAACAACTCTCTATCTTCCAATTTATTGTCTGATCTGATGGGGTTTTATTCCACCACTACTACCCTTCTGGTATTCTTTGTCTTCTTACACTCAAAATCACAATGTCCTTCTCCTCCATACTTATAGAAAGTTCCTCTGAATGTTCTCTTGTCTTATCTTCCAAAATTCTCATTCTGGTAGCCATCTGGTTCTCTCCTCCAGTAGAAATTTCTATCATCTTTCTGGTATGAATTACCTTCTTTGTTCACTTCCTTGTCCTTGTTCAAATCTGTATAAGTTTCTCTACCTTCGGTATATCCTCTTCCTCCTTGAAATATTCCTCCAGTAAACCTTCCACCTTGCCTCTCTGCCTCTACTCATGTCTTTTGTTTAACTTCTCTAATGCCTTTAGGGCATACTGGTAAGCCTCTTCAACACTCTCCAATTTGATCAAACTAAGTTCATCTTGTATAGACACTCGCAATCCATTCAAATATCTTTCAATTTGTTCAAATTTATCATCAACATGTCTGGATCTGATGTTCATCTTGTAAAATGCTTCGGTGTATTCTTTCACACTAGATTCCTCATGTCTCAAATTCTGTAACTTTCAGAATAGATTCACTTGATAATCAGCTAGCATAAATTTTGATTTCAACTTAGCAATCATCTAATCCCATGTCTTAATCTTCTCTTTACCTCTTCTATGTCTATCAACTTGCAAATTCTCCCACCAAAGAGATGCATGACCTTTCAACCGGGTACAGGCATATTTCACCTTCCTTTCTTTTGTAGTGTTTTCAAAATCAAAATATTTCTCCATCTCTGTGATCCATTCCATTAATTCATCTGAATCCAACTTCCCATCATATTCAGGGGGTGTAAAATGAGGTTTACTATTTGCCCTACTCAAAACCCTTAAAAACCTTTCCTCATCTAGATCAACCATTGGTGGGTTTACTTGTTCTGTTGGGGCTTCTTCTCCTTCATCTTCACTTACATCTTTGATGCATCAGCCTCTTCTCTAGGTTGTCTCCATGTCTTCCAACCAGGCTACTATCCCTCGCAACATTTCCATCACAACAGGGTCTTCATTCCCACGCGCTCCACCATTCCTAGCTCCTCTTTATGCCATCATTTATGTCAGTCCTCTATAGCTACAGGTCAGATCCATAGTCTACCACCCTACAACAAAAATCTCAGGACATGCAACCTCCAAAACAAAAATTCGCTATGATACCACTTGAAGTAGTCACTGGTTAGGAGGGACCTCAAAGAGATCAATTCACACCGGTCAGCAAGAGTAAACACAATGGGAACAAAAAGATATGATGGAGGCAATGCAGAATAGATTGTATTATAACATGAAAAATGATTACAACCAATCGGTAACAACCAGGTTATAGCATAACTGACTCACAGGCCTGTTAGAACATTCTCAAAGTATAGAATGAGTCACAACTGGAACCTTTAATCTTAAAATTTATCTTCTAGGCTCAATCTAGCTACTTTATTATTCCCTTGATGCATTCTAATACATAATTACAATTATATATATAATCCAAGGAGATCCAATTGGCCCAAAAAGGGATCAAAACCCGAAGAACAAGACCTAATGTGTAAAATCAACAAGGTCGGCCTCCGCCAAGATATTTCTCTGGAAAATCCTAAGGATGAAGTGTAGATCACAAGAAAAGGTCAGCCACATGCCAAGAAACATTGGAATCAATGCCCAAGGCTCCACAAGCTTTGGAAGGGGTTCTGGTAGACCACCCAAAATAGGTCTAGGCAACTGGTAACAAGAAACTATCAACTGGTAATAGGAAACTATCATGGAAACTAATAGCAATAACTTGCCAAAAAATTATCCAAATGCAATGCGGTCTGGAAATAAGAAATATGATCAAGTCTTCAAGTAGAATCCAACTCCATTGGATCTGGTGAGCCAAAACTAGGACATACAGAAAGAAATTTTGAAACTGCAAACAGAAAGTAAAACAGAAAGGAAAATGTTTTTGGTTGATGCAAGATTGATATGAACCAAGGATGCTTCTACATCATAATTATTGGACATATCTCTAATCAATGCAGGATGAGACCAAATCAGATGAATTTTAGACCTATGCAAAGAACTATCGTCTGCTATGCATGCAACAAACTCGGTCATATTGCAAAATATTGTAGAAGTAATAACATGAGAAACAATGGTCTGGTAAACAAGAACAAATCATCTATGACAAAGGCAAAGCTAAGGTAGATGAGATCAAAGATCAACATAAGAAGATGTGGGTGAAGAAAGAAGATCCTAATGTCTTAAATGGCTCCACACCTGATTTCGGTGATGGAACCTCATCGGGTAACTAAGAAACTTTCACCTTAGGGGGAAGATTATCATGCACATCCATAGAACCCCCTTGCAGAGATCTATAACTGGTTCTAAAAGGTTGCAGAAGATCTATATTAGATGTTCAGATGTTATTTGAAAGAATTCATGGCGATTTGAGATTCCGGTGAGTGAATTGATGCAGAATAAGGTATCCAAAAACTTTTTAGAGTTATGCATTTATTGCAACTAAAAGTTAGGTTTTTTGAGTATAAAAATGCATTTCTCTATTCATTCTTCACAATGTGATTAAAGAGAAAAGAGTAGAGCAATAGAGCGAAAGAGATTCAGAAGAAAAATTTGATCTTGTAGCGATCTGATAGAGATTCTTGGCATTTGTTTGAGATTGGAAAGGTATTTACCCATGTTTAAAGCTATATGTTCGTACCTTAATTTTCTTAATGGCATCATCTTCTGGTATATCAAACCCTCTAGTTGTTAAAATCACTGAAAGGGAAAGGCCTATGTTTAAGAAATATCCATTTAAGTTGGTTGAATATGATCTGAATGGTGTGTTTTCCTCTACACCATACGAAGTATTTCACAATGAAGATATTAGGGCTTACATACACTGTAACATTGAAGAACTAGAGAATTCAGATATGTTATCCCTATTCGCTCAGCACGTGGTTAATGGATTTGGCAATCTGAAATAGGATTTTAAGAATTTGGAGGAAAGAGTTTCATTTAGTTTGTTCACTTACTAGTATTTGACGAACCCGAATGGCTGAGGTATGTTCTAAGTCAAATCCATGATGAATTACTATGGGTAGATAAACCCTACAAGATCACAAAGCAAGCTATTCAAGCATCAACCTATCTGAATTCTAACAGTGAAGTTCCTAGCCTCTAGAATGTGAAGAACACCACTGTAATGGACGTAACCGGTTCAAAGCATGACAACAGATCAATGACTATTAGTGATATAGTGGAATTTGATGTAATATTTGCATACATGGTTACTGGTTACAAAGTGTATCAGTCAAGCAAGCAAAATTTAGTATTTGGTACTGCAATTTATGCAGCTTATCAGATGATCGAAGAAAACAAGAAGTATGATTTGTGTTCAGTGCTTCTTAGCAAGTTGATGAGAAATATCAAGAACATCAAGCAAGATAAGAAGCATGTATTTAAATTCGATTCCTTGATTATTTTCTTGGCACTATATTTCTTAAATGAGATCCCTAAGATTGGAAAGGTTCAATGGGCATATGACAAACTGGTGGCAATTCAAATCAAAGAAGGTTTGTAGGGTGTTGGTGATGCAGTTGCTCAAAAATTTACCTTATGAGGTTACTTTAAGACCTTTCAGGAGCTGATGCAGGGAAGAGATAGAATTTCAAAAGCTACAATTGAAAATATGAAAACATAATCTATTTCATGGTGGATAAGGACCAATGCCACATTGAAGTAGTAGAGCCTAGGACTGTTTGGATCTTTCCAATGGTCTATGAGGTGGATGAAATCACTCTTGATACATATGCATAGAACCTCCTTAATAAGATGGTGGATGAGAAGGAGGAAAGATTTGGTACCTTCAAAGAAAAGGACTTGAGCTTGCAAAAGCAATTTACTAAATCCGAAAGGAAGAGAAAGGTCAAAAAGGAGGTTGAATAGCTTGCAGAGCAGATGGGTATAAGAAGAGAAGTTGTGCGGAGGGCCTGAGAGAAAATATATTGAAGGAGGAAGACATGGTTAAACAACAGTCTAAGTCAGTTCCCACTCCTCCCAAGCAAGCTAAGGCTAAACCGAGCAAGTCAGCACCTACCTCCAGTGTGTAGAAGGTAGCCCCCCCACCTAAGCCACAATCATCATCAACCGATGGAGCATAGAAGAGAAATAAGGAGAAGTCAATGAGAAAGTATGTCATTATGGAAGAAGAAATAGAATCTGATGAAAAGGTAAGATAAGTTAAGAAGACAACTACTTATGCCCGAGTGGTGAGGAAGCCTCCCTGCAGTGAAGCTCAACCAGCAAAGAAGCCTAAAACTCAAGGAGATCCATCCGGTAAAATCAAATCAGGAAAGAAGTAGAAATCTTAACTAGATGAAGCTTTAAAATCTTGTAAGCTTGATGAAACCTACACTATTTTGCCTCCTTTGACAATAAGTGAGTTGACTAGTTAGATATTCAAGGAAGAAAATTTGAAGATTGTTTCAGATTATTACATGAATTGTGATGAAAATGAGCAAAGATCAATTGAAGAAACTATAATAGAGTATTTGAATACATATAGTAAAGTTTTTCTAGAGCTATCATCAACAATTTCGAAGGAATTATATGATATTTTTGATTCCCAGAGACATGCAGCGAGTCTTGAAGATGAGAGATTAAAAGAATGCACATTAGTTAATCTGTGTTTGATTATTTCAAAAGATGGGATTCAAAAAAAATTGAAACTTGCACAGGAAAATTTTAGAAGTAAACACAAGTTGAATAAGATAATGTTTGGTAAATTTGTTGAAGTTGCTAAGGAAAATAAGAGAATTTTGAAGAAGTTTTTGAAGGAGAATCAGTATTAGATAAATTCAGAGAAGGATGATTCCCAACTAGAAGGACAATCGAGCAAAGACGCTTCTACTCTAACAATTCACATTCAATCTAAGGTTCTTCATGATTAGCCATCTGTGTAGACTAATCCAGTAGAGCAAAAAATTGCAAATGAAACCACAAATAATCAGGCAGTTGGGGACTTTGATGAAGCTCTGCAAGATCCTCCAGTTATGGAAGTTCATTCAGAGGATGCAGCCAAGGAGATTGCTGATGAGAAGGGAGTAGATGAGAAAGTTGAAGAAGAGGTTGATGTAGCAAAGGGTGATTCTGGTGCAAGTGCAGGTGCGGTGAAAGAAAGAGGAGAAGAGAAGATTGGAGAGGCACCGATGACCATGTCAAGAGCCACTATTCCTGACAAAGGTAAGCAGATTGCTATTGATGAAGAGGCCTTCTCCATGGATCGATTGACTGGAGCACACTATATCCTATTCAAGCATTGAAGTTGGCCACCCTTTCCCAAATCAAAGCAAGTGAGGACTTAAGTCTGAATCTAAAGAAAAAGAAGTTATATCTATGGCAACTAAAGTCTTGGAGAAAATTTTGCCTAACTTAAGCAGGATTCCAATGACACACCCTCTGATAAGCTTAAGGGTATGTTACATAAATTTAAATCAGACTTTGTATCATTGGAGAAAGCAGCAGATATTAAAGTTTTGAATAAATTTAATGAGAGGAGATTCCAAACCTTTTTGAAAGAAATTGAGGCTGATAGGGTAGTCTTGAAATCTATTGTAAAGAGTGTTGAGGGCGCCTTAGCTAAAGGTGGTCAAATCTTTAAGTCATGTCTCATTTTACCTAAATTTATAGTAGACATTGACAAGAAAATAAGGGATCATGAAGGGAAGTTGGTAGACATTGCACAATCTTTTGCCCCTCTTTTAGTTTTTGCTAGCAGTCTTGAAGCACAAACTATAAATATAATAGACAAAATCAAGAGCTTGAGTACAAAGAAAGAGAAGATTATAAGAAGAGCAAGAGAATTACGAAGTCTAATCACTCCCCGGTTGGACACTTTGCTTGGAGCACAGCATGATGGAATGACCGCTTTGGGAAAAGATGTATCGTCATATCTTAAGGGTGTAGAAGTACATGCATACATGTTTAGTGCCTTAATTAATGTTTTGGATTATTTCTTGACAGGATGGAATGAGTATTTGAAGTCTTTGAAGGTAATCTATGCAGACATTTTTTTAGTTTCTATAGATCATTGTATATATTCTTTTGTATATAATTTTTGGTGGATTCCTAACTTTTCCATTTGATGTCAAAGGGGAGAGAGAGTAGTGAAAAATGGTGCACATTCTTATGGGGAGCCAGTTGAGTGTATAGATTTTTGGATTGATTGCAGTTTTGAAATTTTGCAGTACACACTTGTAATTTTTCATAGTGTTGCCATCAATGCCAAAGGGGAAGATTGTTGGCAAGAGACATTGTTCTAGTGATGTTAGATGCATGGATATTACTTAGGGGTTTTCATTAATGGCAACTCAACCTAGTAATCCTATCTGGTACCTGTACATTTGATCTACTGAAAGTCATATTGACTTTAGGCATAAGTCCAACAGAATGTGAACACAGTATTGCAGATTCATTGAGCATAATTCATTCCAGGTTGTATAGTTTTGGTCATGGTGATTGGAGTAGTTGATTGGATGTTTCAGGTAGTTTACTTCACATTTTACCTCTGGTGTTGATTCTAGTGCATGATTCTTAATCTGGTATTCAATGATTCTGAAAGAGTAGAGCTATTGTGTGGACAAGTTGGGTAACGTGTGTTGCGGAATTGTAAGGATGATTTCGGTGATTGGTGTTGTGTTCAAGGATTTTGTTTTGTTGCGTGTGAAGCTTATGATCACTTATTTTAGGTCAGGTATATGGATTTGTGATGGATTGAGCCAAGATGAGACTACACGTTTCATATTTTACAGTTTTGTGAAGCTGACTTGGAGATCTATTTTGGCAGTGCGGATATATTAGATCAACTTGGATGATCATTTTATGGGATGATGGGTATGTAAAATTGTTTTGGGAGAGATTGAGTGTATTTTCACATGCGCATCTTGAGTTTTGGTGATCCGGTATTTGCTAGCAGAGTAGAACAAAACAATTTTTCAGATTAGTGACAACAGATCAATTTGAGCTTAATCGAAACTAATTTCTAAAATTTGTAGATGCTTTATTCCAGTTCACACAATGTATTTTCCTGTATATCTCATTTACAGGATAGTGAGTCCTTTGGGGTTGCAGCCCTATTTTGTATTTGAGCAATGAGCTCTAGGCAGTGTGCCTGAATGCAAGTGCAATTCTCTTTTGTAATATTGTTCTACTATTGGCCATAGTATAATAATATTGTGGGTTCAAATCCCACTGTGGTTTTTCCCTTTTTGGGTTTCCACATAAAAATTTTGGTGTTATGATTGTGTGGTTATTTTCTTTGAGTTTTTGCACTTTACTTTCTTTCTTATGCATCTGGTGATTTAATAATCAATTTAATAAACTTTTAAGTTGAAAAACATTGATTCGCTCCCCCCCTCAGTGTTCATTGATTCCAAAAAAGTTTGAATTTATAGACTTGAAGGGAATTTGATTGATGATTGAGTTCAAATTGGACACAAAAGAGATTAGATGACTCAAATTGCGTAGGAGAAACATTGCCAGAGATAGGGAGGGAATGGATAATTAAGTCAAATGAATTAGAAGACAAGTGGCAACAACTATCAAAGAGCGGAGAGTGAATGGGAAAATAGAGGAAATTAAATAATAAAATTATTTAATTTTATGAGCAAGAGTAATAGTAAATAGATGTTTATCTTTTTACCAAATAGAGGAAGAGAAAAGTGAATGGAGGGATAAATAGATTATTTATTTGATCATAGAGGAATAATTAGACAATTAAATAATAAAAGGGCTAGAGGAAAATAATAAAAATAATTAATTATATCTAAAAAATCAATTAATTATGAGAAAATAATTAATTAAATACTATAATTACTCAATTAATATTAGAGAGTAGGGAAATTAGTAGGTTGGTTAAATAATTAAAAATTATTTAATTGGTGAAGAAGATTGGTGAACAGAAGAAAGTTAATTTTGGTGTCTACATTGACGGTTTATCACCTTAACTTTGAACTAAATATTACTATTGGTTGTGCCTTTCTTAAAATTGAGTTGCAACAAATACCTATCCAACCTTGTGTACTAGGCTCTATGAGCTTGCTTGAGTCCATAGAGTGCCTTCTTGAGTCTGCAAACCGTATCCAAATCTATTGACAATTGAAACCCATCAGGTTGTTCATTATACGCCTCTTCTTTAATCTATCCATTCAGGAATGTTGACTTGGCATCTACCACATTAAAGTTCTCATATGGAATAAATGCAAGAAACACCCTTATAAATTCCATCCTAGCTACCGAAGAAAAAATCTCCTCAAATTTTATACCTTCAACTTGTGAATAACCTTTACAAACTAGTCTTGCCTTGTTCCTTGTGACTTTTCCATCCTCATTCAGCTTATTTTGAAACACCCTCTTTGTTCGTATCACATTCTTGTCCATCATTGTAGGTACTAATTCCCATATCTGATTCTCCATTCAAGAATACTAACTTTGCATCCATCTAACACACTTTAAAGTTTTTATATGCAGCAAATGCAAGAAACAACCTTATAGATTTCATCCTAGCTACCAAATCAAATGTCTCCTCAATTCTATACCTTAAACTTATAAATAACCTTTACAAACTAGTGTTGCCTTGTTCCTTGTCACTTTTCCATCCTCATTCAGTTTATTCTTAAACACCCACTTTGTTCCTATCACATTCTTGTGCGCAGTTCTAGGTACTAATTCCCATATTTGATTCTCCATTCAAGAATACTAACTTAACATCAATCTAATACACCTTAAAGTTCTTATTTATAGAAAATACATAAAACATCCTTATAGATTCCATCCTAGCTACCAGATCAAAAGTCTCCTCAATTTATATACCTTCAACTTGTGAATAACCTTTACAAACCAAACTTGTTTTCTTCCTTGTGACTTTTCCATTCTCATTCAACTTATTCTGAGACACCCACTTTGTTTCTATGACATTCTTGTCCACTGCTCTAGGTACCAATTCCCATATTTGATTCCTTTCTATCAGAAACAACTCCTCTTCTATTTCTTTCATCCAACTTTTATCCTTGCTAGCTTCTGCAAAAGGCTTTGGCTCCACCTGAGATAGAAAACAAAAATTTATTTATTCACTAGTCTCGACAAGTCTTCTTCATGTTTGAACTTATTTGTCTATGTCTCCAATGATCTGATCTTTTAAATGGTTCTTCTACACATACTTTCTAGGTGTCTCAAGTTCATGTTCAAGTTAATTCTCTTTTGCATTTGTCTCTTCTTTATCTTTCAAAACTTCCTTCTCTTTCATAGCAATAGGAGTATCTTCTATCTCAGCCTAAAGTTCAAGGACAACATGATTCAATTCTTCACTCCCTTTGACATCCATACTATTCACAATATTCTTTACCCTTTTGTTGTAAAATTGGTATGCCTTTCTCTCTAAAGAATATCCCAAGAATATTCCTTCATCTGATCTTACATCAAACTTTCCCAAGTTTTATTCATCTCTTCTTATGTATAACATGCTTCCAAACATTATGAAATACTTGAAAGTAGGTGATCTTCCATTCCATAGCTCATAAGATGTCTTTGTTTGATTCACTCTCACTTGTACCCTACTAAGACTATATACAATAATATGCACTTCTTCTTTCCACTACATATTAAGCAGGTTAGCATCTTTCAGTATAATTCTAGACATATCAACAATAATCCTATTTTTCCTCTCAACCACTCCATATTGTTGAGGAGGTTGAGGTGCAAAAATTGTCGTTTAATACCATGCTCTTCACAAAATTGATCAAATTAATTTGATATAAATTTTCCTTGTTGGAATGTTGTCATTCATGTTTTTGGGCAACATGAGCTTAATGTTATTGGGTAGTTTTGAGTAAGTCCATCAAACCAAACTACATTTGCTTAAGCCTATTTTGGTCCACACTCCTTCGCAGTTAACTGTTTCAACATGCAGTTTTTTTAGTGACCTTAAAGATGTCTAAAGTATCTACATTCAATTTTTCTTATGTTGGCATGTAGCAGTCAAAAAGATATTGGTCTAGAAGTCCTATCTGGCAATTCCCCCATTTCTTCAAAACATGATAGTTAGCTCAAAAGATCCACATTTTGTCTTGCATTTCTGGGATAAGACTAAGCATTGGTCATAATGTGTAAAATCCAATGGATACACTCTTGCATCATGTTTTTGGCCGACTCATATAGATGAATCATATAGTGTATGAAGTGTAGCGATACAAAGGATATGAAGGCAACATTGATCAAATATGGATTGATACAAATGTAAGTTTGATATCTTAATGAATATATATTATAGAGAATAAGCAATATTAGTGGTATGTGGTGATATGTGATAGTAGAGCTGATGAAGTATGTAGAATCTATGTACTAAACTTAAATGGAACAGTACTCCATACATGTCTAAGATGAAACTTTGACAATTCATTTTTGTATTTAATCTTGGGAAGTAAACCCTCTAGTAGTGAGCCTTATTTGGGCAATAAATCATGCAATGAGCACTTTTGTTGTATTTTGAAACTAGTTATTAAATATTGAGAGTTAACCCTCTCTATGGTTTTTCCCTTATGGGTTTCCACGTAAAAATATTGGTGTCAAGTGTTATGTGTTTTTCTCATAGTTTCATTTTTCTTTACTGCACTTAATTATGCTATGTGGATGGTTGTTTCACAGTTTTAATTTATTCAGGGGAATACTAATTCAACCCCCCTCTCAATATTATGAATGTTCAACAATTGGTATCAAAGCCTTGTCCTTTGAATAATCCTAATAGCTTGAAGGAGATATTTGAGGCTGAACATATGGCATCAAAATCTATTATGAAAAAATTCTTAGGAGAGTATAAAGTTGACAAAAATGGAGAACTTGAGGCAACTCTTGAAGATATTGAAAATACAGAAAATGAGAACAGAGATTTGAAAAAAAAACTTGAAAAAAGCAAATGAGTGCATCACGAAGCTGAGGGAACATATCAAGAAATTCAAAGAAAGACATAATGTGGTAAGAGAAGAATTCAAACAAGAAAATGACATAGTTATGAATCTGAAGATCTAGATTTAAGAAGAGAAAAATACCAAGGACTTTCTAAATGACATAATTGAAGGAAAGACAAAAGAATGCAAGAAGTTGGAACAAGTAGTATCCCTAAAAGTCGATCTGGAGAAAAAAAGAATTAGAAAGACAAATTTATACTGAGTTCAACAAATCTTGATGAGATGCTCACTATACAAAAGACTTTTAAAGACAAGAGTGTATTAGGATTTGAATTCGTTGAATGCTCATATCATAAAACTAAAGACCAAATCAAAACCAGCTCAGCAGAGAAGACAGAACCTATTCAGCCTGCTAAAGGAAAACAAATCCAAAATCAAAAAGAGAAATTTTCAGTCAAGCAACAAAATGATCAAAGGTACTTTTCTTTTAATGGTTATTGTTTCTCAAGCAATATATTTGGACATAAAGTTGTAGAATATAAAAATAGGATAAATCAAAAATCAATCTCAGGACAGTGTTTTACTTGCAAAAGATTTGGTCATAAAGCTAGTCAGTATAGAAGTCAGATCATGAATAGCTATGGAAGGATAATTTCTTTCAATGGTCATTGTTATGTGTGAAATGGTTTTTTTCATAAGGCTAATTTGTGTAGATATAGACCGAATAGAGAGAATTCAGGACAAAGAAATGATATGTGCTACAATTGCAATAAGTTCATACATCAAGCAAAGTATTGCAGAAATAAGAATATAAAGAAAGATAATTCGGTGAAGAAAGATGAATTTGTGAAAAATTTCTATGTGGAAGAAGTTAAAAGAGAAATTAAAAAATATTTGGAAGAAGAAGGAAGATATAGATGCATCCAGCTCCGGTGCAAAAAGCTCCTTTGGTAATTGAGTCAAAAATCTTCGACTCAGGGGGAGTTAAAAGAAACATTATCCTCGGCCAAAGAATGAGATTTTGTCATCACAACATGAAGATATAATATTTATAATGAAGGAATTCATCTTTTGGCAAAGATTGCAGTGAGAAATATTTAAATCCGATGATTTGCGATATTACAATTGAGGATTGCATTAGACAGATATATTAGAATATTTTTCATGAAGCATTTATTGAATGCATTGGAAAGTTGGATGGATATTTAAAACGAAATTTTTCAAGTCATTTAGTTCATTCAAAGATCAAAAAAATTAAGGAGAGCAAGTGCGAAGAGCTTCTGGTGAAGTGCAAAAAGGTATTTATGTGCCCTAATTTTATAAACCCTAGTCTCTACAACTAAGTTTGTTTGCAATGGCGACACCAAATATTGTTTATATTGATGCCAAAACTCACCCTAAGTTTAACTGATATTGTTATGCCCCACATACTCGCCCCCTCCATTTCTCTCCTAGAAATGTCGATCCCCTTTTCTTATCTTGTTTTCTTGGTGTTTTCTTCCCCTTTTGTGTTCCTTGTTTTGCCTCTCTAGACTTTTAGGTTTCTAGAACCCTAGAGTCCCTTTTGTTTTCTCCTTTGTTCATGCTCCAGAACCCCATGTTCCTGGGATCCCAAAGTGCACTCCGTTCATTTCCTTTTCCCTATTTGGGTTCGAAGTTTAAAAATCCTGAAACCCTAAAGTCTTCTTTGTTTCTATTTGATGCTTCAGAATTTTGAAATCTCAAAACCTTGAAGTATCCCCTTTGTTGGTTTTCTTGGACTTCTGAACTTTGGGATTTTGGAGTCCCAAAGCCCTATTGTTTGATTTTCCATCTTCACCTTGGGATTTTAGGTTTTCAAAACCTTGAGGTCCCCTTGGTTTTGTGTTTTTTGAAGGCCTTAGGATCCAGAGTTTCCAAAATCCCAAGCCTTCTCTTTCGCCTCTCTTTATTTTGTGGTCTTCCTTTGGAATTTCAGAACTCCAAAGTCTCGAGGTCACATGATCAGTGACCCCCAAAACTATGGGATCCTAAAACCCTAGGGTGTGCCTCAGTTTATGCACTAGGTTGAGAGTATAAATAGTCTTGTCATCAGTCTTTTTTCTCATTTTTGCACTTAAAATTCTCAGAGCCTCCTTACCCTCTTGTGATCTATTGATTCAGTCTCTTCGTGATGCACATTGTGTCCCTTCTCCCTCCCTTGTCTGGGTCAGTTCTCCTCTTCTTGGTTTCATGTTTGTGTTTCTTTGTTTTCTTTTCTTTTTGTTTTGTGTGTTTGGTGTCTTTTAGAGTTTCAATATGTTGAATTATTGACAATTATTGTTTTCAATCTTGTACTGTTCTGGGATCCCGGATTTTTGAGATCCCGGTTCTTTACCTTCCCTCACTCTAGAATCCCAAAACCTTGGGATCCTGGAGTCCCTTTTTAGTTTTATTTTCCTCCATTCTATAACCCTAGGTTCTTAGGATCCCAAAGTCCCTTCAAAGGTTGTCTTCTTTCCACTCTGGAACCCCAGGATCTCAGGATTTCGGAGGAAGTTCCTATCCCCATGACCGCCCAACTTTGGAACCCCTGGTTCTTAGGGTCTTGAAGTATGTTCTCAAGCTATCTTTTTGTCCACTTTGGAACCCTGGGTTCTCAGGGTCCCAAAGTTCATTCATGAGTGTCTTTCTCCAACTTCAGAATACTAAGATTTTGAGATCCCAAAGTTCTTTGTGGTCTATCTATTCCAAGCCTTTGGAACCCTAGAAACCCGAGATTTTGAAGTCATCCCATGTGCCTCTTTTACCCCCCTCTTTGAGATTATGCATTGAGTATGTTGCCAAACTCACCTCGGAGTCCTATGACTCTGTAACTTTGAGGTGAGTCCCTTATTGATCTCCCAAGCTTTGGGACCCCAGAACTCTGGCATCCAGAAATCATGCTTAAGGGTTTCTTTTGACCCCTAGAACCTCAGGAATTTGGAGTCCATTATTTTTAATTAAATCTTCTATGGCACTAATTATGTATATTCCTTTGTGTAGATTGAAGAATTCTTATGGAAACATCGATCACCCCAAGGAAGAAGACCAAAAGTGAAGTCAAGCTTGAGAAGAACCCAATCACAATGAAGTAATAGTATCAAGGCCAAACATTGGTCTCAAAATTTAAAAATGAGATACGGTGGGTTCCTGATATAGAAATAAGGCATATTAAACCAGATGCAATTAAGCAGGAAATGGCTCAACCAAACCTCAAGGCACCATACAAGAGGATAAAGAGGTCTAGGCTCATGGAAGCAATAGTCTTTCCTCAAGCAATGTAATCTCTCGAACTAATATTGGAAATAGCTCGACACTATGACAAGGATACCCGGAGATGCATGGACACAAAATGGAATATAGTAGTCGACCTCTCGCCCGACATGCTTGAAATGACCTTCGATATTATACAATATGAGAAAGTCCTTCAGACAACCAAAGATGAAGCAGTCCAAATTTTCAATAAAAATGTTACGGACAACAAGCGCCATGTAAATGAGGTGTAGCTCAAAGAACCAAGAAAATTAGGATTGAAGGCCATGGACAACATCCTAAGGGTCGACTTCAAAGATGCACCAATGGACTTGATTATCATGCTTAGTCAAGCCTTTAGAAAAGAAAACTACGGGCATTACCATTTATGGAAGTTTCACTACATTCACATTATTCTTATAGAGAAGGAATACTTTTATTGGGCACAAATCATGTCCGATAATATTCATCAGCAAATGTGTAATGTATTGGAGACAGAGAATTTGTTTATGACCTCCTATGTAATTTGGGTAGTGGCTAGGAGTGGAATCTACCCTGGGTTGAATACTAGTAGCGGACTTGGGGAAGCACCTAGTGAACAAAGAGCATGGGAATGGTATACTCTATTGCCCATCCAACAGGCTAAGTTTCATTTCAAAAGGATCAATGATGCTTTCATATATGCAGTCATATGCAAATTGACAGGTGATGTTGACTACCAAATCTCTCTGGAAGCCATGAAAATGATACAATAATGGGGAACATGGTTCATCCAGAACCAACGCTCCACCTATATCTGATTAAGCAGATTCACAAGAAAACTCCTCCTCCCTCAATACTACAACACTATATTGTCATTCTTGAATATGCAAGGCAGGGTCTAGAACTTTAGTCTCTCATGACCCTTAAACATAAGATTGGGCTCACCCTTCCAATTTCTCTTGAGTACTACAAGTGCCATAATCTACAAACAACCAAGACAGTCATCCACAAGTTGTAGGATCTTTGCCTTAAGGAATTCGACTAAGCTCGGCAAAGATATGATCCATTTGGCAAACTCAAGGCTATGATGTTAGTATCTTATGATGGCCATCTACTTGCGTTGGAGGATTTTTGGGTAGGCATGCAAGATAGTTTTGAAGCTAGAAAAGGGGGATTCTATAGGTTAACGATTCCTCAAGTCAATAAATTCTTGGTAGAAACAAATATTCCCAATGAGCTCAGAGATGACGGGGTGATCCTTGACCTGGCCTATGATTAAACCATGGTTGACCAAAGGCCTCTCTCCCCAACTAGGTGGTCAGAGCAAGAGAAGGTAGATATTGACACTATCACTGAAAAGGTAGTCGAAAGGACAAGGCAATGGTTGAGTCTTAGGCTACGTCCTAGTGTGTCTAAAGACAAGAAGAAAGGGAAGGCTACAGGTAATCCCTAGTCAAAGACAACCAAGGAGTATGTAAGGAGGACGAGGTCAAAATCTAGAAATAATACCCTAGTGGATCTCGAAGTTACTGTTCCTACCATGGGAAAGGAGGAACTAATGAAAAAGTTAGATACAAATATGAAAGAGTCACAACTCCTCAGGACAGCAGCTGAACATGCAATAACAACAAGATTACTCATTGTGTCGCAGGCTTCAATCACACCCATAGTGCCAACAATTGGTATTGTTCTAGGGGAAGGAACATCGCAAGCACAAGGTATTGAACAACTAGTCCCCTTACTTGAGCTTTGACATCAACCACTACACCATCTCACGAGCAAGTAACAATTCATAATGTTGAATCAAATTCAAATGAAGATGATGAGCCTATCTCTATGTTGCCTAGTAATAGCAGGGATAACCTAATGCTAAGGCAAACCACTCCTACACAAAATCTAGGGGAAATAGTGTTGGGGAAGGCATCTTCCACCCCTCAAGATGGATAAAAAACCCAAATGTTGGTTGAAGAACTTAAGGACAAAACAGCGGAGCTGGCCCAAACTCAAACATATAAAGTTCAAGTAGAGACTATGGAAGTGGATGAATAGGATGAACGAATGGTGCTCATGATAGTTCTGATACTAAATGTTTAGTACAGATGCCAAGCTAAGAAGATGAAAGGGGGGGTGAATCATACAAACTTAATCTTCAATATATTCAATAGATTCAACCTCGGTAACCTTATCAGAAAAATTGTAAAGCATGCAAACTCATAAACAAATAAGATCACAAAATATATAACACCAGATTTAACGTGGAAACCCAAATAGGGAAAAACCATTGTGGGATTTCGGACCCACTAAGAAATATACTCTTCTAGAGTATGCTCGGTTAAAAGAAAATCCTATTAAAGATTACAAACACATTGCTAGATGTGACCTGGTTAAGGGATTTCCCTCAGATCTGTTAGGATCTTCACCTTGTTAGAAGTGACCTTGTCAAAGGATTTCAAACACTCAATCAAAATGTTACCTTGCTAGAGGATTTACAAATAAGACTGTTAAGTCCACTCGGTTAAGAGATTTTCTGTCACTTTACAAAATAACAGTAATAAAAATATATCTGCAACTTTGCATCTAAAAATGCTAAAGCAGATTCTTATTTGCTCAATACAATCTAGTCATAGGACTTATCTTGTCCTTTTGTTGGGCTCTCTACTATGTTATCAAAATAGGTCTTCAAGCTTCAGTGCTCGGTAATCACTATGTAGCATCCCTCTGCTTACACTTGCCCGCATACATTGTTTATCAACAGTTCCTTATTTATAAACAATTTTCCAACCGCTTAATCTCCTTGATCACATTTCCCATGATCAATCATAGCCATCAGATCTTCAAACTTGACCAGGTTCAATGTATCCTTCGATCTGAAAATGTTTAACCCAATGATTTTTTTAGTGGCTAATATTCGCCAGTTGGCTATTTTTTAAATTTTGGAAATCAAAATTTGGCTAATAAGTCAAGTTTTAAGGTGACCTAAATCGTTACATTTTTACAAAATTTTATTTTATTCTTATTTAAATTGCCAAAGGATTTATTTTATTAAATTTTTGAACTCTAAGATTCGCCAAAATATTCGATACATGATTGGATTAGATTTCCCAAAATTTATTATTTATTGTAAAAAGTTAAATTAATTCACCAATAATACATCATAATTATTAGTTACTTTAAGGTTTTAACAACAATATTTAGTTGTCACCATTGATTCAAAATATTATCTAATGATCATCATTGCATTCCATGAGATAAATTGTACCTACAAGTTGTAATGCTCATGGGGGTTGTGTTGCTTTTCAATTGTTGATCTCAATGGAAATTAATGGTAAAAAAACAATTTTGAGCCCCACGAGGATTACAAAATACAAAGAGGGCTATTAGATTAATTTTAATTAATGGTAGTAACTAAATAAAATAGTGTCTACCCTTTAAACTCATTAATGTTTTCCAGCTTAGGCCTCTAATTTTATATAAGAATTTAATTTTTTAAATGAAATTACTTGCAATAGTAATTAATGCATACTCGTATAAAATTCTAAGATTCGCCAAGATTTACTAACAGAAAATTTTGATGTAAAAAAAATTGCCAATAAAATTAATATTTTTCTTTTAAAAAAAGAAAGATTTGCCAATAAAAAATATTCTTTTTATCTAAAATAAATAAATATTCGCCAAGATTTTATATCTTTTTTTGAGGGGGGGTTTCTTAAAGTTACCACTGGTTTTACCTCGCCTTGGAACTTGCATACATTTCTTGGAACTTGTGCTAGGGTATTGCGGTTCAATCTAGATCCTTAACAACCTTTATACACATTGCAACAATCATTTAATCATAACCAACTCATCAGCTTCCTTCATTAAATAATGCTTTTATTCATTCAATGCATTCTATTATTACTTGGTTGCAACTCGGTAAATACTAAACTTCACTCGGTAGACATTCTGCCTTCATTAACCGATAGCGATAACCTTAGGGTTTACCGACTAGGTTCCTTAGGGTTTACCGACTAGGTTCTTTGCTCGTTAACATAGTATAGTATTAACCTTACAAACAATGGCATATGTAGGATATCAAAAAACAATCTAAACATCATGATCTCATCAATGTCTAACTCGGTAATAGTTGCCCATTGAATAACTTATTCCTCCCCTTATTCATCACATTCTTTCTGTGTCTTTTACCGACATCTTAACTATCTTCAAAACATACTTCTTAAGATATGGCAACATCATACTGAATCAGAAAATCAATTTCTTGACATCAATGATAAAATAATAATATTAAGACAGTAAACATCCTTAATCAGTTATATCCATAATCATCAACAACCTTCTCAATATCCTTATTGAAATGCCAACAATCTCTCATTATAATTGGAATGCCAACAATCTCCCTTTGTCTGTTATAATGCCAACAATCTCCCCCTTTGGCATTGATGGCAAAACCAATTGATTTGACCTAAATGATTCAAATTCAAATTGTTGTGAGATTCTGAAATGCTCTCCTCCTGTCATCAAATTTCTCCCCCATACATTAGTCTTCTCCCCTTTTCTTCAGTCTTCTCCCCCTTTGACAACAATGCCAAAAAGTAAAGAACTAAAACATGATTTCTTCCGCTGAGAAGTGAATTCCTTGCTATTATGTGTCAACTCAGTCTCGCACAAAGCATTTTGTCTACAATTCCTATTCCCTGTATTGTTTCCTGCACACCTTTAGAAAACCTCCTAAAGTGTGTAAATCGGCATCAACTCCTAAAAGATATTCTATAGAGTCATCGAATTGATGCTTTCACCGAACTCGGTCAGTGAATGGAAGATAGGGGTAGGACCCCTAACTGACTTCTGAGATACTCAAAAGTGTCCCTTGGCAGTGGCTTGGTGAAGATATCTGCTATTTGTTCCTTTGTGCTAACATACTCCAAGACCACTTTCTTCTCTTGAACTTCTTCTCTAAGATAATGATACTTGATAGAGATGTGCTTTGTCTTAGAGTACATAACAGGATTCTTTGAAATGTTTATGGTGCTAGTATTGTCACAGAATATAGTTACCAGCTCGGTAACTTGCTCATTTATGCCTTCCAACGGTTGTTTGATCCTTGCTATATTGGTACAATTCAATGCTGCAGCAACATATTCAACTTTTGTTGTTGACTGTGAAACACATTCTTGTTTCTTGCTAAGCAAACTTACTAGTCTTTCTCCTAAAAAGAAAGCTCCTCCCCGTGTGCTTTTCCTATCATCAATGTTGCCTGCCTAATCAGTATCAGTATAAACTTTTAAATCAAAAACATTTCGTTTCTGATATACTAAGCCATAATCTTCAGTGCCTTTCAGGTATCTGAAAATTCTCTTGATTGTTGTCATGTGTGTTTCCTTGGGATTTGCAAAAAATCTTGCAACTATACCTACTGCATGTGCTATATCTAGCCTGTTGTGAACAACATATTGCAACTTTCCAATCATAGATCAGTAAAGTGTCTCATCAACAGATGCAGATTCATTATTCTTTGATAGTTTACAGTTGGTAGTCATAGGAGTACTTACTGGTTTTGAATCCTCCATTCCAAATTTCTTCAAGATTTCCTATATGTACTTGGATTGAGTAATGAAAATCTCATCTTTCATTTGCAGTATCTATAAACCTATAAAATACTTTATCTCACCGATTAATGACATCTCAAATTCTTTGCTCATTTCATTTCCAAAGTTCTTGCATAGAGAGTCATTCCCACAAAAGATAATATCATCAACAAATATGGTTGAGATCAGTATTCCATTTTCATCGTTCTTCATGTACATGTTACTATTTTCACTAGTTCTTATAAAACCAATTTTGATTAAATAAGAGTGCAATCTTTCATACCATGCTCTAGGTGCTTGTTTCAAACCATATAAAGCTTTGTTCAATTTACATACCTGATCATTATTCTTTCCTTCAAAAAATCCTTCAGGTTGTTCAATAAAAACTTCTTCTAATATACCATTCAGAAATGCAAATTTGACATCCATTTGATATACCTTGAAATTCTTGTAAGCAGCATATGCCAACAATGTTCTTACTCCTTCAATTCTTGCCACAGGTGCAAAAGTCTCACCATAATCAATTCCTTCTTCTTGGGCATAACCTTTGCAAACTAGTCTTGCTTTATTTCTAATGACCTCACCTTTTTCATTCAGCTTGTTTCTGAAAATCCACTTTGTACCAATTACATTTTTGTCCTTTGGTCTTGGGACCAGTTTCCATATGTCATTCTTCTTGATTTGATCAATCTCTTCTGTCATAGTATTTATCCAATCTTCACTGTTAAATGCCTCTTTCACTATCCTTGGTTCAAATTCAAATATCAAACATGTGTTCTATCTCAGTTTGTTCCTTGTCATCACTAGATCATTCTTATTTCCTATAATCTGACTAGATGCATGATTTCTTCTAACATACTTAGCTAATATAGGCTCGGTAGATTCTGTATAATCTTCTTCATCACTCGGTAACTAGATATTCTCTTCATTTCCTTCAGCAGTCTTCTCGGTAGGACTTCTCAGTTGAACATAGACAAATCCTTCATAATCTTCTGGTTCTTTGGAGTTTCCTTCATCATTTCTTTATGCAAATTCATCAATTTTTACATTTGCACTTTCTATTATTTTGTTAGATGATTTTATCAAACATTTAAATGCTTTGCTTCTAGAAGAATAACCTAGAAATGTTCCTTCTTCACTTTTCTGATCAAAGTTACCATTTCTGTCATCTTTGTGAACATAGCATCTACTTCCAAAGATTTTAAAATAACTTACATTAGGTTTCCTATCATACCAAATTTCATAAGGTGTCTTCAAAGTTCCTTTCTTTAGTTGTACTCAGTTCAGGGTGTAAACTGTTGTGCTTATTGCTTCTCTCCAAAATATTTGTGACACTTTCTTTTCAATCATCAGGGTTTTGGCACAATCCACAATAGATCTGTTTCTTCTCTCAGCAATTCCATTTTGTTGTGGAGTTCTCGGTGCAGAGACTTGTCTTTTTATAACATGATCATTGCAGTATAAGTTAAACTCATCAGATGTGAACTCTCCTCCTCTATCTGATCTAAGACATTTCAGTTGTCTTCCTGTTTCATTTTCAACTCTTGCCTTGTACCATTTAAACATTTGAAAAGCTTCTGATTTTTCTTTTAAAAACATAACTGACATCATCCTTGAATAAACATCCACAAATAATATGAAATATTTATCACCATAATAACTCTGAACTTTCATAGAACCACAAAGATCAGTATGCACAAGATCTAAAATTCCCTTAGAAGTGTAGGACTTACTTGTAAAGCTTGATCTTGTCATCTTTCCCATCTGACATCCTCAGCACATAGCATTCTCAGGTTTTTCAAGACTCGGTAGACCTCTTACTCGGTGCTTCTTACTTATTTTGATCAGATTATCAAAATTTACATGACAAAACCTTTTATGCCATAACCAGGTATCATCTATCTTTGCATATAGACACTTATTCCGAGTTGAGTCAAGGTGAAATGTGTTACCTTTTGTTTGTGTCCCGGTAGCAGCTAACTTTCCATGCTTGTCATGAACTTTGACAATTCCTTTCTGAAATTCTATTCAGTATCCTGTATTGTTTAGTTGTGCTACACTCAACAAATTGTATTTCAAACCTTCAACCCAATAAACATCATTACATTTAGCATTGTCAAGAAGTGTTATAGATCCTTTACCTCTTACCGGACATGGTGCATCATTACCAAATCTTACATAGCCTCCATCATAATCTTCTAATATAACAGTCTTGTGTTTATCACCTGTCATGTGATGTGAGCATCCACTATCTATGATCCAAGAATCATTTTTACTTATGTGAGATACTAGGGCTTTTTCTTCATACCTTTCTTCATCTGATCCATCTTTGATAGCCACATAAACTACTTCCTCTGTATCAGTTTCATCAGATTTATCATTATTAGATTCCTCATCGGCTATTAGGCATGACTTTTTATCTCTTCTTTTGAAGTCTCAGTGTCCTTTGTAATGATTATCTTTCTGTCTGTCATCTCGGTAATCTCTCTTTTCACTAGATTCTTTGCCAGGACAGTTAGAAGCCATATGTCCTATCTTATCACAATTGAAACATTTCAAAGGTAGTTTTCCTTTATACTTACCTTTGCCTTTCGGTAACCTTCTGGCTAATAGTGCTTCAAACTCTTCTTGCTTCTTGATTTCCTCATACAGTTTGTGCACCTTTTCCATGTTCTTGCGAAATCTCTCACTTGCTCCACTATGATCCCCTTCAGAATACTTATACTTTCTATCATTGTAATCATCAGATTCATCAAGATGAAAAGAACTAAATGTAGACTCAACTTTATTTACCGATGACCCACTATTATCAAAGTTACTTAACTCAAATGCATGTAGCTTACCAATAGTAGCATCTAAAGAAACTGGCATATTGGTTAAAGACCTCAATTCATTGATTGCAGAGACTCGGATTGCATAAGCTAGTAGAAGGGTTCTTAACAACTTACTTGTTATATCCTTTTCTTCAATAGTTCCACCTACTCCTTTGATTTGATTGACAATCTCCTTTAACCTTGTATTGTACTGGGTTATGTTCTCACCTTCATTCATCCTCATAGATTCAAGTTGTCCTCTTAGACTGTCCACTTTTGCTCTTTGAACATGTTCATCTCCACCATACTGTAATGCCCCGCCAGGAAACCCCGAAGGGTTTAAGTTAAAAACACTCAAATGGAGTGTAAATATTTTTTTTTTTATAATAATAATTAAGAGCGTTAATAATAAGTCACAACATTAAGATAATTTGGAGTTATCTAAAGCTTGGATAACATAGCGGAAGACTAAATGAACTTAAGGAGTTTCCCAACGCGATTACGTAACCTTACACCTAACTCAACTTGCGACAATTGATCCAATTAAGCTGGATATCTTAATTACGAGTTAATGCTTAAGACATGGATATGTTATGTTCGATGAATAGACATTTTAGAATTTAGGAAGCGTTTCATCTATTAAGATTTAGGGATGAGGCTAACAAGAGGATATTTACTCAATGAAGTTAAAACATAATTAACTTAAGAATTCACCCATTAAGGTTTAAGTAGGATTAACTTGACGAGTCGATTCGTTTTAGATACAATGCGACTAATATAACGAAGTTCATTCATTTAGGTTTAAAAGTAATCAACCACAAATGAGATCATCCTTTATATTTAAGAGTATGGCTAATAAGATGAAATTCATTCAATAAGAATTAAGATGTAAACAATAAAACGAGGTTCCTTCATTTGGTTTTAAACATACCAACTAATAAGTCGTAGTTCATTTATAGAGGATAAAATGTAATTAGCCAAAGAGTTCATTCATTGAAGTTAACATAATACTAAGAGATGGAGTTCAATTCATTAAGGTGAAAATGTAATATAACCACATGAGTTCATCCAATTAATTTAAATATAGCTAATAAGATGAAATTCATTCATTAAGGATTAAATATGTAAATAACATAATGGAGATCATCCATTGAGGTTAAAATATAACTAACTCGATGAGTTCACCCATTATAGATAAGATAGAGTTAATATGATGTGGTTCATTTATTAAGATTGAAATATAAATAGCTAAATGAGTTTCCCCTTTGTTAGTTCAATTATAGCTATTATGATGAAGTTCATTCATTAAGGTTATAATGTGGATAACCAATTGAGTTCATCCAATTATAGTTAGAATGGAGCTAATTTGGTGAAGATTATTTATTTAGAATAAAACGTAAATAACTATTTGGATTTCATCCAATTTAGTGAAATTTAACTATTATGACAATGTTCATTTGTTAAGATAAAAAGGTGAGTAACTAACAGAAGTTCATCCATTAGATTTACAATTTAGGTATTATGACAAGTTAATTCCATAATTGATATCCATTCATTACATTCAAATTACATGCTTTATGACAAGTTAATCCATTAATTGCAACCTAGTGAGTTTCCTCCCATGCTTACTTCTTTTCATTAACATTAACAAAATACTTTTCATATTCATATCTACAATCTTTTATGATCATAATTACCACGTTTAACAAGGGGACTATATACCTACATTCTAAATTTAACTTCATCTAATCCCCATTACACACTTACAAAATACATCCATACATACTAGCACTAAGAATGAAACAAGAGAGACAAAAGAATCACATAACACAGAAATGATCTCAGAGTTCACCCCTAGAGGGCTACATCTCTAGGTCTGCTCAACTGCAAGACCCCTCTGGCAATTAATATAGTTAAGGTTACATAAGTTTCATGTCATTTACATCTTGCCTTATAGGCGAACACAACCACTATACAATGACCACTTCGGTCAATAAATACATAAATGATTCCTTCATAGAAGCTGATCCAACTAAACACATCAAAAGCAATTGCAAAGGTCTCTTATCTGACGGTTCCCTAACTAGGGACTTGACCGACTATGACCAAACACAAGCAACCAGATGGACAACAGAGTCTAAACAAACATAATAGGGTCTTGCCATCACTTTAAACTAAGCGAATACTAATAAATTAAACTTGCCATATTTCCATTTGTCTATTTCCCAATGTCGAGGATGAGTAAAACTAACCCATTTATTTTATCAAATGAGATATCATTAACTTACTAATTTTTCCAACGGTACATTATTAAATTTCTGTTATTTCTAATAGCATCTCATTTTAATTTTCAAAAGAAAGATCCAATGATAAAACATTTCATTTTTCAATTACTCTTAAACTTTAGTATTCCACTTCTAAATTTACCAGATGACCTATAACATTAAAATCCGAAAATAATATATCCTTGGATGATATATTATTTTTAAACATCACCAAATAATAATTATATTTTAATTCAAAAATCTCCCATAAAAATATAATTCTCTTGCATATACTAAACAAATACATGATCTAAAGGTATGAATTAGCATATACTTCTCTATGTATATACGTGCCTAAATTAATAAAGCAATGACTAAACAATAATTATTATGCATTTGAAAGTATACTCCAAATTAGGAATCAGCAATTAATATATATTATTATAAAAATTATCACAATTAACATATAATTAAATCTATACATTAATTAATAATTAATATATAATATATAACTAATAAAATATATTAATTAAAATTTAATAACATTTTATTTTATTTTATTTTTTTAAATCAAAATTTAAATTTAATAAAAATAAATTAAAAAAATTGTTTTAACAGCCACACGGTTTCTGTCATTTCTCAAAAACCCAGAACTTTATTTTTACGTAATTTATAAAAAAGTTATAATGCAAAGTCACAAAGAAACCCAAAAAATTTCGTAGAAACCCAGTTTGTAAATTGGGAGATATTGTCAACATTCTAAAACAGCATTTTCTGTCATTTCTCAAAAACCCAAATCTCATTCATTCACAGTCACAGATATATATATTTTTCCAGAATGTTCAAAATAATAAAATGGGGAAATTTTCCAGAAAGTTCATGATTTTCCCAAAAAATCAATAGCTTTCAAATAACAAGATTTGCTCAAACACGAAACTATTTAAACATTCTTGAACCCAAAAACAAACAATATTCACAACTAATACTCAAATTTTAAGAGCATTCATGGATATTTTTAAACCAGCATTTCATGAAGATCCACTAAATACCATTTTTATTTTTATTTAGCAAAGAAACAAAAGGGAAAAATCGGGATCCTACCTCTTTAGCATTCTTGGTAAGATGCGAAGAAGAGCCCCCAACCTGCAGCTGTAGAAATCCATCCTTGCCAAAATCCCCAAATCTCCATCCCCATATTTTTTCTTTTCCAAAAATTCAACAACCCCCAAAAATATTTTTCAACCTAGGTTAAATGGGAACCAATTTTGACCTAATTTCTAATTTTGAAATTTAAGCCCTTTTAAAATAAAAAGAAATAATAATTATTTTCAACTATTAAATTAATTTAACTTGATTTTCTAATTAATATACTTCTCTCTTATTTAATCTTAATTTTAATTTTTTAATATTAATTAAGCCAACATTTATATTTCAAACTACTGACAAGGGTAAAGTATTTAAATTAAATTAATTTCCAAAATCAATCTTTTACACTATATCAAACTTTACAAATTAAAAATGATTTTCTTTAAATAATAAAATTCACCCTTTCTTTTCCAAAATGCAAAAGTGGTTAAATTAATTATATTTCAAATAACTTTAAATATTTCCATTTTTTTTAAACGCATAAACTAATTAAATTCGTTATTTAAAATTAACCATTAAATTAAATTCGCTACAACATAAATAAAGCGATCCTTTTAATTAATGATTAATCACCTAAAAGAAACCTATTTATTTTGATTTCTCAACTACTAATGCGTAAATGAACACATTAATTCAAATTACATACTTAAGCTTGCTACAAATATAAATAAAGTGATCTCTTAAATTAACGATTAATCATATAAAAGAAAACTATCTATTTTAAATTTCTCAATTACAAATGCGTACATCCACACATTAATTGGAATTAAATACTTAGGATAACATACTCCATTTACCACACACAAGGCACACAAACCAAGAAAGTCCACCAATCACATGACACGCAACCCAAACGACAAAGGAACCCTACGGACCACACACGACGCTCACCTGATCATGGCTAAGGCAAGACGAGTTTTATGACCACCTAATCCAAATCCTAAGGATGAAGGAGGTATACTCAACCCTGCGAATCCCAATGGAGATGAGCCCCGCACCTAGGCGGTATAGTACCTGCAATCTCTTGCACCCATGAGTCACGCAAGCATACATATATATATACATATTCAATGAAGGCGTTAGCTCGAGATTTACAACAAGAATTAGGGAACAATTACATTTACACAAGAATCGATGCAAAAGCACAATAATAGGTACGCACAATATTCATATAGTCTAATCTACAACATTACATAATGGTAAATCCACCATTCAAGAATGCCACGTAGGAAGTCAACTAAGGTCAAACAGGTTTTACAAGGACGACTAGGGTAGAGGAATTACACATACACAGATATGAGCTTATCCCACATTGCCTTTGCATCATTGCAGCCTTCTAGATCATTAAACTCTGAGTCGGTCAATGCAGATGTTATTTCAATCATTGCTTGGATATGTTCTTGCTTTGCCTTTATCTCTTCCATTGTCAATGGATAGGTGCTAGGTGTGATGAAATCATTCTCTAGATAATATACAGCATATTCTCCAATTCCTGATACGTGCAGCTTCATCCTTTTCTGTCATGTAGAGAAACTTGACTTGTTCAACTTCGGTGCATCCCTCTTATACATCTTTGGATCTTTGCCTCAAGTACCTTTAAACATTTCTTCCAGAGTCCAAAGCTCTGATACCAATTGATAGTTCTGATACTAAATGTTTAGTATAGATGCCAAGCTAACAAGATGAGAGGGGGGGTGAATCATACAAACTTAATCTTCAAAATATTCAACAGATTCAACCTTGGTAACCTTATCAGAAAAACTGTAAAGCATGCAAACTCATAAACAGATAAGATCACAAAACATATAACACCATATTTAACATGGAAACCCAAATGGGGAAAAACCACTGTGGGATTTTGGACCCACTAAGAAATATACTCTTCTAGAGTATGCTCGGTTAAAAGAAAATCTTATTAAAGATTACAAACACATTGCTAGATGTGACCCGGGTAAGGGATTTCCCTCATATCTGTTAGCATCTTCACCTTGTTAGAAGTGACCTTGTCAAAGGATTTCAAACACTCAATCAAAATGTCACCTTGCTAGAGGATTTACAAATAAGACTGTTAAGTCCACTCGGTTAAGAGATTTTCTGTCACTTTACAAAATAACAGTAATAAAAATATATTTGCAACTTTGCATCTAAAAATGCTAAAGCAAATTCTTATTTGCTCAATACAATCTAGTCATAGGACTTATCTTGTCCTTCTGTTGGGCTCTATACTCTGTTATCAAAATAGGTCTTCAAGCTTCAGTGCTTGGTAATCACTATGTAGCATCCCTATGCTTACACTTGCCCGCATACATTGTTTATCAACAGTTCCTTATTTATAAACAATTTGCCAACTGCTTAATCTCCTTGATCACATTTTCCATGATCAATCATAGCCATCAGATCTTCAAACTTGACCAGGTTCAATGTATCCTTCGATCTGAAAATGTTTTACCCCGCCTTGGAACTTGCATACATTTCTTGGAACTTGTGCTAGGGTATTGCGGTTCAATCTGAGTTGTAGATCTTCCTGCCAACCTTTCATTGCCATAGAACCTTAACAACCTTTATACACGTTGTAACAATCATTTAATCATAACCAGCTCATCAGCTTCCTTCATTAAATAATGCTTTTATTCATTCAATGCATTCTATTATTACTCGGTTGCAACTCGGTAAATACTAAACTTCACTCAGTAGACATTATGCCTTCATTAACTGATAGCGATAACCTTAGGGTTTACCGACTAGGTTCCTTAGGGTTTACCGACTAGGTTCTTTGCTAGGTAACATAGTATACTATTAACCTTACAAACAATAGCATATGTAGGATATCAAAAAACAATCTAAACATCATGATCTCATCATTGTCTAACTCGGTAATAGTTGCCCATTGAATAACTTATTCCTCCCCTTATTCATCACATTCTTTCTGTGTCTTTTACCGACATCTTAACTCTCTTCAAAACATACTTCTTAAGATATGGCAACATCATACTGAATCAGAAAATCAATTTCTTGACATCAATGACAAAATAATAATATTAAGACAATAAACATCATCAATCAATTATATCCATAATCATCAACAACCTTCTCAATATCCTTATTGAAATGCCAACAATCTCTCATTGTAATTGGAATGCCAACAATCTCCCTTTGTCTGTTATAATGCCAACAGCTCACTCCATAGGACAAAGATTTACTCCTCAAATAATTAGAAGGAGCCCAACAAAAGTATAAAGATGAAATAGATAGAGGGGCATTTGAACAAGAAGTGGGTGAGAAGCTAGAAGAGTTTGCTAAGCAGTAACAATAGGGTTTTCAACAAGTGCTTCAAGCAAACCTCGTTCAACAAACTTCACAACCTTCACCACAACACAAGAATCCCATACAACAACCACCACATGAGCAGCATCAAGATATAAATGAGGAACAACAAGAAGAGGAAGGACAAGAACAAGAAATAGGAGCAAGGACAAGAACAACAAATAGGAGCTTGCATTATAACTACGAAAGTCACCACACAAGGTGAACAACGGGACTCTATCATGCCACAAAGGTTGAATTTCAACTTCCAAAAGAAGAAAAATATTTTTCTCCTGAGCATTACCTTGCAAGATGCAATTGTCGAGTCCCCAAGGAGAGCCAAAAAGGCCAAAACTCTCCACCATCTTTCAAGAAGTGACTCGGGAGATGTAATATCTAGTGTACCCACTTCGGTATAGGATGCAGAAGGTGAACAACAAACATCCCCAAGGTACCAAGTCTCCCAAGTAAAGCTTGATAATAAAACTAAATGGGGGGAGATGGATTCCCTTGATGTCATCACTTCTACAATGAAAACACGGATAGAAAAGGAGCATAGATCCAAAAAGGAGGTCAAGGCGTACCTACAACAATATAAACAACTACTCATTGAAATATCAAAGCCATTGGATTCAAGATCTAGCGACACTCTACCTTCCACTTCAACACTCCCACAAGAAGAGGTTAAAGTATTATATGAAATGAGAAAAGTGGCAACCATAGTCATTTAATCTTACTAGAGATCAGTTGAGAAAAGTGAGGGAGTTCTTGTAGGACACCATGGAAATATATGAAGACACTCATTTACTCAAAAATGGGTTCATCCTCTATTCTACACACTAGGAAGCTCAGGTTGAAAAGCACTCAAAGGAGGCCCAAGTGCTTAAGAAGATCAAGGGGATAGGTGAAGATGTAATAAAGAACCAAGACTTGTTAGGGGGAGAAGACCTCAACAATTTGCAATCATGTATTGATATCTTGGAGATAAAGGTGGAGATGATAGATTGGTGCATAACCAAAGTGCTCAAGAAAAACCCACCCTTCTTCAGTTCATTGGAACAATATGAACGGTATATAACAAAATTATTGGGTAAGCAATGGACAGATCTAATGTAGTCCAGTGCACTCTACTCAAAAGCAGTCCTTGGGCAATGGGATGCGTATGAAGATGACTACTTCTCATTGATTGTTGAGTTTGATGTCATAGAAATGGATAGATACATGCACTTGATTCTTTAGTGTTACCAATCCAGACAAATGGTAGATGAAATGGTTGATAAGATGGAAGGGGTCAAGGAAACCCTAAGAGTCTCAAAGTTCTGAACAAAGTATGTGTCTGATCCACCATCGACTTCAATGGATTGCTACATACGGAACTACCACAACTACAAGGTAAATAGGTGATGAACATGAAGTTGAATCCCACCTCATCCATGTTACCACAAAGGGGGAAGTCGTAATCCTAATGATAAGTACAATTTTGAACAATACCTTGGATAACACCTATCATGCTCAAGCATCACTACCAAGGAGGCACACTCACGTGGAAAGGTGGAGACACAATCACATCTAAAGAAGACTCACTATTCACATGCATGAAGTGTTAGTTGAGTGGAGTTCAAAAGCAATGACTTGCATGTGGACTACAACTCTCACCATTTTGTAACTAGGTTTCAGGCATAGTCTATTCCTAGAATATAGGATGCATGGCACCATAAATTGTAATGACCCAGGCCATTTAGAGGGTCAAAAAATTGAAGATTGGAGGCCATAGTCAGGATTTTATTTACAACATTTTCATTTTCAATTCTCAAATTCTAAACTTTGTTAAATTTTCTAAATATATGTTCTCATTGGTACCATTATTCTTTCATAAGTAATCAATGCAAGTTTCTTTGTGGATAGCATGTTCCATGATATGTGTTGAATGGAGTTAGTATTTATATGATCTTATATCTTCTCTCATCTTAGATAGCGTTATTGTTTTGGCTTTTGTGGATTTCATCTTTATGGTGTGTGAAGTTTAATCATCTCCTTGCACGTAAGATTGTAGCTTTTACATGTAGATAGAAGTTTCACCTACTGTTATCTAATTTGTTATCAATAAATCTAATTGTTTGAAATATTTACCTTTAATTTAGAAAACTTGCATGGTTATTTTTGTTTCTTCTTTGCCCCTAATATCTTTTGCATTTTATTTCTAAGTGATTCTTGTAAGTGTCTTTTGTAACCAGCAATACCACCTTGATTAAACAAGTCATGTGAACCTTTAGCCACCTTCACATCGTTGTGACCCAAAAAATAGGACCTTGGGGAGTAGGGATTTCATAATCCTAGCTCTTTTTAGGAGAGGCTCCGCTACGTGAAGCTTGCATGTTAGGTGAATATAAAAGGCCCATCAACATATACCCTAACAAATCAACCAAGGATGATCCATCAGGCACATTGTCAACTATTTTGTATGGAGTTTTGCTAACTAAAGATGTTATAGAATACATATGTTATTATGAGGATTTGGTAACTACTGAGAGGGGGGTGAATTAGTAGTAAAACAATTCTGCAATACTTCAAAAAATTGCACCGATAACTACTCAAACATTCTGCTAAACTGATTTACCAAACCATTCACTCAAGTGTTCATCATTATGTAAACAATGTAAAGATATCAAATGCACAAATCAACAATGCAACCACCATATGAACACAAATATTTTTCACATGAAAACCCAACTGGGAAAAACCACGGTGGGAATTAGTACCCACAAAATATTTGCACTCTTTCAGAATGCGCTCAGTTAAGAGCTTAACAATATGCCCGGTTAAGAGAAGACCCTATTAGGATTCACCTGGTTAAGGGATTTTCCTTAGTCCTAGTGTTAGGATCTCTACCCTATTAGGAGTGAGCTTGTTAGAGGAATTTAAACTCAAGTTAATGAGCCACTCGGTGAAGGGATTTACAATGAAAGACCTGTTAGGATCTACCTGGTTAAGGGATTTCAAACTGTTGTAATTGTTAGAGAAAAACAGGGCAAATGATATGATCACAACACTTCCTTGCTTGCTAGTATAGATCCTTTTTAGCACAACTCTACTACACACATGCAGACACTTCAATCTGGTTTGGCAATACCTTCTTCTCAAACTACCGACACACAATCTCTTCTCCAAATATCCCTAAATACACTTTTTAGTTAGTTTAGCTACATAAGCCTAACTATATTAAAAATACAATGAATTTACATTACAGATCATTACAACAAACTTCTAGACAATTTCCTCGTTGAATGATCACCGCACATCACCTCAAATCGATTTGATAAGAAATCAAACCCTTGTCACATTCTATAAAGAACTTTGTTGTTTCCCAAGAAATCCGATCCTTGTACACGCTCAAACACAATCTTATCATTACACATGGATTCTGACACATCATCACTAAGTTATGAACATGATAAGATCCATCGCCAAACCATAAATCATTACCAGTTAAAGATTTGTTATCGGTATACATTATTCTTCACAGAGTTCATGACAGTTAAGCATAACTCACTCAATACACTGAATCTATTGATGCGGCTTTAATCACAAACTCGTGCCAGTTTCATAAACATATGTTCCAAACCGCAACATCTAACTCTTCACCAATCATCCATATTGGTTACATGATCATCGATATGTTCCTATTTACTAGTTTACAACAACTTAGTAGTTTTGTTGTCTAACACATTCCTCTACCGGTTAGGATAACCGGTAGGTCTAGATGACTTAGATGAATAAGAAAACATGGTTTCCATCAATAACAACACAAATAAAGTCATCAAACAAATTACAACTATATCATCATCATCTAGCCAACAATCTCCATCAACTTTACTGGTTATCTTCATCTCATCAACATCTCCATATGCCAACAACATACATGTTAAAATGGAAGACTACAATCATGGCAACCTCTCTGACATGTGGGAAAAAGAATTGACTAATGACAACCATGAGTTAAAACCCAAATACAATGTCCTAATGGAAAAGAAGTTGTATGTTTGGAACCAATTTCCATTGTTTTATTATGATGCCAAATGGGTGTCTGTGGCCATTAACAGTTTTCATGATGAGCATGTGTGGATAGACCAACCCTTCAGAATAATTAAAAAAGTGATTGAATAAGTTACAGGATTATGGTCTGTTGGAACAAGTTTGGTAATGAGGTTAGTAAAGAATTATGTTGTAGTGGACCTAACTAGAGCTACCTCAGACGAATGAGCCATGTTAATTAGCACAATTAAAAACCCAGTTGTGAAGTATGCATCATTATTGATTGGAAACAAAATTTTCTTCACTAACAAAGAGAACTTGATATCCACAACAACTACCAATGTAGCTTATGAGATGGTAATGAAGAATACAGACTATGACCTATGTGAATTATTAAGTAAAAAAAAATTTAAGAATTTGAAGCAACCAAAGGAGAAGAAACATGACTTACAGTATGGTGCATTAGCTTTGTACATACTATTCTACTTTTTAGGTGAACTTCCCGGTCACAAAAGTATAGGTTGGAATCCTAGCAAACTAATTGCACATCAAATACGTGATTAAATGAACAAATTCAAAGATTCAACATAGGAAGATGAAGCATTTGTTGCATTCTTTGTTGTTTTTCAACAACAGATGCTAAAGAGAGAAAGGATACCCAAAAGCCTTGTTAATAAATATCATGATGATAATTACTTTTCTATTAACTACACATTGTTGGCATTTGCATGAATATTGCATTAATGATATGTTATGTTGTCATTGATGTCAATCAACTGGTAATGATATTGTTGATATTGTTGTAATATTGTTACTGTAACCAGTAGGAAGAATTTGTGGAGTGAACCGGTAACCGGTGTAAACCTTATCTATTAATGTAACCGGTAAACCCTACCTGTTGTTTTTTATAAACCCTTACCGATTAAGTCTGGTGAATTGGTTATATTGGTTTATGATTTGATGATGAGCGGTAATGATTATGACACGTATGATTATTGTATGAAGATAATTCCAAGAGATTTTGGCGAGTTGTTGTAATGGTTTTTTTCTAGAGAATGAGCAAATGTATTGCATCTAATGCAAAGCGTGTGATGAGTTACTAAGTTTGATGAAGTGGTGATCAAGGAGCGATCAAGGTTTTCTTGATTAATGTGTAGAGATTTCTATGTAATCCAACGGTCATACTTGAACTGATTTTTTTGTAATCTCTATGAGAATTAGTTTTTTGTTGTACCGACTTGATTGATTTGTTTATAAGGTCGATGAAGTTGTTTAGTTTAATGAGTTGGCAAAGAGTGAGCATAGATAAGTTGAGTGTGTGGTTGTCGAACCAGATGATGTCTCTACAGTTTGAGTAAAGGCAGATAGGAGCATGAAATGGATCTAATTAAGAAAGTGTAGTGCTATTCAGACATATTAGCAAACTCCTATTGTTTTCTAACAATTACAATAGAATTGAAATCCCCTAACAGGGTAAGCTCTAACAAGCTTGGTGTTACTCAAATCCTCTAACAAGGTGATCCATTAGATTGGATTTTCAAATCCTCTACCGAGGTTACTCCTTACAGGGTATTGCTTCTAACAAGGCATTTGTATTCAATCCCTTAACCAGGTGATTCCTAATAGGATCAGTTCTTAATAGGACTTTTTATAAAGCTTTAACAGGCTAGGCTCCTAACAGGGTGAACTTCAAAAGAGTTCAGATATTTATCTTGTGAGTTTCATCTCACCATGGTTTTTACCTATTTTAGTTTCCACATCAAAAATATTTGTGTCAAGTGGTGAATGTTTTTGTGGTTATGTTTTCATGGTTGATTTACTTAACTACTTAACTATTTTGATAAGTCATGATAACCGGAAGCATTGAGAAATGAAGAAGTTGTTTACTGTTAATTTGTTGTAACAGTCAACTAGTTTATTCTATGAGTTTTTATATTGACAGAGGTATTACATTGTTAGTTCTAAGTTTACTTTGAGAGATTGATTTTTCAGATTGGTGAAGTTTGTATCAGTTTTTCTATCTACTAATTCACCCCCCCCCTCTCAGTAGTTGACCAAATACTTATTATTTCATCATACCATCACACATGAGTGTATTATGGAGGTGGTAGATCTTAGAACCAAATAGATACCGGCTCTTGGTTATGAATTATCTAAGGAAGAAGCGATTGGTCTAGCTAAAGTACTTCTAAGCAACCCCAAAGATGAAACTCAAGAAAGACATGACACCTTGAAAGAAAAATCCAAAGAAGTACACTAGGAGAAAATGAATCCTATCATAGAAAACAAGGTTTGGAAGAAGGTTGATTGTTTGGGAAAAGAAGTTGGTCTGTCACAAAAGGAAATTGATCAAAAGAGACAAGATACAGGTCTTTCAATGGGATCAAGAAAAACTAGAATCTCCTCCACTCCAACTACACCCACAACCTCCAGAAACATTCTATCTACTCCGGAGAAGAAAAAGAAGAGGTCGGGACAAGCTGAAAAAAAGTCTACTCTGACATCCAAGGATAAGTCTGAAAAAAGGAAGAAAGGGGCAACCCCTTCCTCATCTTCAATAATAGTAGAGAAAAAGACCACTAAAGCAAAGCCTTCTAAGGAAGAGGAAGAATAAAAAATAGAGAGTGAATCTGAAGAAAAGGAAAAATATGTTAAGGGAAAGAAAGTACATCTTGTATATTTCTCAAAAGAAGAAGACATTAAGGTAGAAAAAGGAAAATCTTTACTTCAAGAGATGAAGACTAAATAAAAGGAGAAGAAAGTTAAAAGGAAGAAACCTCTAAAGTTGGAAACTCTATTCAACTACATGGTGGCAGATAAAAAATTAAAGGAGGTTGGTGAAATATATAAAAAATATGTCAAGGAAGACAAAGCGATAATTGCGAAAAAAATTGTAAAATATATCATTGATTTAGAGGCGTACATGGAAAACTTCAAAAATGACATTCCTAATTACTTATCGAGTGTATTGTAAAGACTTGGACAGGATTCAATTGATGATGTGCACACAATCAAGTAGCACTCTTTACAAAGTGTAAGTGAAGGATTATCTGAAGTAGACAAAGAAACATTAAAGAAATTCTACTCAAATTATTTCAAGTCAAAAAGAAGAGAAGACATTCTAATGGGAATAGACAAGGAAGTATTTGAGATATTACAGAAGGAGACTATTGAAGCCTTACAATACATGGCAAGTAAACTTGGAATTTTGTCTCATAAGAATGATAATGATATTGTGCAACATAAAAAATTTGCAGTCGATGATATTGTTATGGATGAGACAACCCTTTCCCCTCCAAAGATCATAGACACTTCAACAAAGGATGAGAAATTTGACAAAAAAATTAGTTTTGATATTCCTAAAGGAGAGATGTCTAATAGTAAGGAACCAAAAGACAACGATGTGAAGGGAACTGAGATTAAAATGCAGGATGAAGAAAGGTAGAAAAACAAAGAAGTGAAACAAGAATTAGAAAGTGAGGATACTGAAAAGGTTAAGGAAAAGGAAAGAATAGAAGAAAAGAAAGTGATGGAAGCTTGTACTTCCTCTGGTAATAATGAAGATGCTTTGGATGACCTAATGAACATAGAGATAATATTTCAACTCGCGACTCACTCCAAAGTACTCTTTGATTTGAGTAAAATGGATCCTATGCACAAGTTCTAGATTGGAGAAGCATTTACTACATCTGTTAGGAAAGACTTAATGGAAGATAAACAAAAGAAAGAACAAATTCTTTAGGAAGTAGTTTAGGTACTGCATAATGTTACTCCCAGCAGCAACATTAATTCTTCTCTTTCCAGGATGAAAATTTTAAATTGATAATGAACTCTTTCAAAGCATATTCTTTTGGTTTTAAAGATGTTGTCACAAAATAAATTGTGATGGAAAATAAAAATAAGTTAACTGAACTCAAACAAATGTGTGAGGCTGCACACAAAAGGTTTTTAGAACTTACATCTAAGGGTAAAGTATGTCTTAAAGAGGCCAAATTTCTATATCATTGCATTCTTCAATGGTCAAAGGCCACTAAGAACATATGATAGGAGATAGACTCTATTGAGTCTCAAATAGAGTTCTCAAAGTAGAAAAGCAAATACAAGATTGGGAAGACCAACCAGCAATTGATGAATACAATAGCTTGGTTCTCTCATATGGGGTTAAATATGATTTAATTAACATTGAATGGATGATGAGAGATATAGCTAGGGCCTCACAATCTGTTTTATAGGTTTCTAATCAAGTTTAGTTTCAATTTTTATTTTTTGTGTTATCTACCTGTGTGTCACGCTATCGTCCTGTTATCATTACGCAATCGACCTGTTAAGGTCATGCAATCTCCCTGTCAAGGTCACGCATTTGACCTAACAGAATTACGCAATCGCTTATCCAGAGTCATGCAATCGGGCAGGTATCATCATGCATTTGCTTCTGTCAATTTTTTATTTTATGTTTTCTGTTGATTTGATTTTTTAGCTAATCATCTGTTTGCAGCCTGTGGCGAATTTACAGAAAGGATCTGATTAGTATTAGATCAATTGCACTCATAATCTCACACTTCATCTTTTGATGCTTAAAATCAACAATGGTTAAAATGGACATGCATGCATAATCTCACACTTCATCTTTTGGTGCTTAAAATTAACATTGGTTAAAATTGACATGCATGTATAACACTTTGATTTGGGCTTAAAATCAACAATGGTTAAAATTGACATGCATACCTTCACATTTCAATTTGGTGTTTAAAATGGACATGCACATGCGTATTCAACACCTCAATCTGGGCTTTAAAATGAACGTGAATCGGGCTGCATTAGATTAAATCGCATTTTATTTTCTTAAGGGAAAGAACTTTTATCATGTTTGAGGTGGACCTATTGTTGCATTAACTAAATTTCCACTCACCTTCGGGGTCTTGGGAGAAAGGAAGGGGGTGATAGCGACACCCAATTTTATTTTATTCCATGTAGTGAGGGGTATCTTTAATTGGGGATTTCATCACCCCACAAAGGTACTTCAAATTGGGATGCGTTGGGGATATCATCTCTCCCAGCGTACTCTCAAGCGGGTTTTTGAGCTGCTATATAAATATACTGGTCAGGCGGCTAAAGTGTTGAGTGAATTCGAAGTATGTGGGGGCCTTCCTTGCACTGATAAGCTCAACTAAATTCTTAAGTGGCTTGCTCTGAGAATCTGTCGTTGGATCGGGACCCCTCAAAATTTTACAATAAGAACCAACTTAGTAGCCCAAAATCCTACATTCAGTGATTATGGGAGTGCAGATTATACCCCATAGATACCCCTCATGTACCTTACATTATGAGATAGAAATCCCTCAGTGATAAGATCTTCGGATCTTCAGGGTAAGAGAGACTGGCATGCCCAAGAAGTGTGTGCCATGGAGTGGAGCGAGTGCTGCTAGACTCTCTATCTATTCATTTTGTTTCGGTATTTTGCTGCGGGGGCCTCATTGAAAGGTGTCCACTTTCCAGCCTAAGATTGTATTTTGTGTTTTTTTATGTATCGTTGTATCAAACCAGTATTGAGTCAGTTCTTTGGGCTATTTCAGGCCCTATCCTACGTATCTCTGAATTTTTGAGATTGTTTGAAAAAATGGTTCAGTCAACTATATCTACCTCCAAACAATTGTTCTCAGACTTGAAAAACCACAAAATTTGTCCTACACACGGAATTACTGAAAACCAAGTCCATTTTTTCAAACATCAAAACTCAAAGGTTTATACACATGTGACCATAGGAAGTCCTTGCATAGTCCTTATTTACGTCCTTATTATCATCCTAAGCCCTTGCATAGTCCTCATTTACATCCTTATTATCATCCTTAGTCCTTGCATAGTCCTCATTTACGTCTTTATTATCGTCCTTAGTCCTTGCATAGTCCTCATTTACGTTCTTATTATCATCCTTTGTCCTTGCATAGCCCTCATTTACGTCCTTATTATCATCCATAGTCCTTGCATAGTCCTCATTTACGTCCTTATTATCATCCTTAGTCCTTGCATAGTCCTCATTTGTGTCCTTATTATGATCCTTAGTCCTTGCATAGTCCTCATTTACGTCCTTATTATCGTCCTTAGTCCTTGCATAGTCCTCATTTATGTCCTTATCATCATCCTCATATAACGTCCTTGTCTAGACCTCATATACGTTTGTCTTAGTCCATCGTCAGCTGCATAATCATCCTAGAAAGTTATACCCCAAACGTCCAAAACATAATCAAAGAATCAATTAAACCCAACCTCGACTCAAACAAGTTTGTCAAGTTCAACAAATCAAACATTGTCACATTCAAAGAAATAGAGAAAATATCTTACATGTTGTGATCCTAGGTCCAAACCAATTAAGAAAACCTCATGGATTGGAATTATAAATTTTGTAGGGAAGGTGGAAGATTCATCCCTTCCATTCCTATTCCATCACCATCCATAGAAACCTTAGCTCAACAAATCAAGACTTTGCAACAAGTGATAGACATGACTAGTCCTAACAACCATAGGGGCTGGTTAGAAAATATGATGAGAGAAGTGATGACCATGAGGAAATCAGTATCAGGCCAACCTTCTTCTTCTGGTGAAACCATTCAAACATTCCAACCTTCATTCTTCAACAAAATCGTTCCTACCCATGGATTGGAATTATACATTTTGTAGGGAAGGTGGAAGATTCATCCCTTCCATTCCTATTCCATCACCATCCATAGAAACCTTAGCTCAACAAATCAAGACTTTGCAACAACAAGTGATAGACATGACTAGTCCTAACAACCATAGGGGCTGGTTAGAAAATATGATGAGAGAAGTGATGACCATGAGGAAATCAGTATCAGGCCAACCTTCTTCTTCTGGTGAAACCATTCAAACATTCCAACCTTCATTCTTCAACAAAATCATTCCTACCTCAGTTCAACCAATATTAGAGTCATGTAAACCTTCTTTTTCTTTCAATCTACTGTATCAATCATACCAATCACACCAACCCAACATTCAAATCCCTTTCAACCAAAATCAAACCCCATTCAACCAAAGTCCAAATCAAAATTCACACCAACCCAACATTCAAATCCCTTTCAACCAAAATCAAACCCCTTTCAACAAAAGTCCAAATCAAAATTCACACCAATCAAGCATTCAAACCCCTTTCAACCAAAATCACACCCCTTTCAACCAAAGTCCAAATCAAAATTCATTCAACCAAAATCAAACATCTTTCACCCAAAATCATACTCCCTTCAACCAAAATCAAATCCCTTACCAAATCCCAAATAAACCATATCTATCCACCATTTCATCATCCCCTAAAGTCACACAAGACCAATCCATGCCATCTCTATCTAATAACACAACCTCCCAATTGATATCCATATAATTCAAGTCATGATTCAGAGAATCTCATTCAAAATCCTTCTTCATCGGGCCAAAATATTGAAACATTCCAACAATCTCCCATGCATTTCCAAACTCCTTCCTCGTGTCAAGAGGATGATCCAAAATCAGAAGAAATGAGTCCTGAAACAAATAAAGATAAAAAAACAACCACCCTACCCAATTTTTGATCAAGATCCCACCAACCAAGAATCTTATGATGATCCCCTCGCTCTTTTCTATTCCATTTATAATCAAACCCTTCCATCTCAAGGACAAAGTGTCATTTCAAGTCCCATCCCACATCCACCTCCTAAACAAGATCGAGACGTCCCTTCCATCCTTCATAATAATCCCTTTACAAACCAAGATCAAAGCATGCCTTCACCTTCATGTCCTAAACAAGATCCCATTATTTCTCCAAATCTTGATCAAGGTCTCTCCATCCCTTCATCTCCATGTCATAATCCTCCATGTTCCTCACAATATTCCCTCTCAAACAAACTTACCATTTCTCCTCATGATCCCAATCCCTCTACACAAGTTTCTCATAAACCCCTTATCAATGAAATCACCAATCCAGATCATACTACATAGAGAAACTTGTCAATGATTATATGTGTGCCATCATCAGATTCCAATGTAGAGACAAAAACAAGCATAACACCAACTAATGATATCAACACCTGGTTGACTTCATCATCCTCTTCACGTCCATCAATAGAAATAAGCATAACACCCACTCATGTTACAACTTCAGAACTAGAATCAATTTATCTCATACACCCACACTTGAAAGACTGGGGGCAAGAGAATCTACCACAATTGGATTGCATTGAAAATAATAACACTATAGCTGAATTCATGGGTTCTAGAGATGGATTTCTATCTGATGATCAACAAAATCCAAAAACTAAAGAAATCAACATTGGAGATGTTGAACGTGTACACTTAGTCGAGTCCTTATATCCCATTGAAAAAGACATCTTTATCCGACTCTTCAAACAAAGACCAATGAACTACCTACACAAAACAAGTTTAGGTTTTACTTTCCGCATTGCATATCATATTATTCAAAACACTGCATCACATATAGTTTCTTTTTCAAATGCATGGCATTCACAAAGTTTCTGCATTTTCATATAGCAGTACCAATAAGACAAGGCAACTATTCAAGTTTATAATTTGTTTGCATTTAAGAGAAGCAAGGGTCATCTCCTTTCTTAGATATTCAGACATGAAGTCTTTGAGGTCCTGAGGTTATTCATTTTCAACATTACCCTGACGCTTTACTTATGGTTCAGTAGTGATTTCACTATTTGAGACTTGTTAACCCAAAATCTATCAATTGCTATATCTCAAACACATTAACAAAAACTCTAATTCATTCTAGACACGTAGTTGATCATATGACTAGTGAAAAAACTAAAATTCTACTTCAGCGCCACTATAATTGTCACACCCAAGTGGGTTTCATTACTTACAAGTCAAGGCAAGAAAATAAAAGAAAAAGTGCTATGCCAAATATTCATCTCAAGGTGAAAGAGCAATGATATATAACTGAAATATCATGCATACAAAGTGTGACAAAAAGCCTAACTATGGGAACATGCAAGTAATTCCATTAGGGCTATGAACTCCTACTGCCAATGGAGCAATATTTGAGAAATTACAGTCTATAACCTCATCGGAGCTCTAAAAGCTTGTTGGCAGCGAGGCTCTATTCGGGATGCTTTTGAAGTTAGGATAATCCATGTATCTAGTCATATAGGATGCTAAGGATCTTTAGTGAATACAAGAGAAGGAATTAACTCATCTGCACACACATGGGCAAAAGAAGATAAAAGTTTCAAGAATAAATGGGGAAATTTTTTGCGTCTCCATTTGTAAATCCTAGTCACTAAGTGTGTTAATTTGGATGTTCCAAAGGACCTTAGGGTTCGATTGACCACTTATCTATGGAATATTTTGCACCTCTATTTCAATTGGTGTATTACAAAAGGCTAAACAAACACAGTCAACCTTGTTCGAATAGGAAATGCATCTTCATCATGCAATTTGCATTAACATAGGTCATGTCAAAAATTCATTGTCTCCACATGCATCCTACAGATCATCATGTCATATAGGTTTGCACACTGGGGGCATAACTGAAAAAATCCTAAAAATCATATAAAGTCCTGAAAAAATCCCCAAAATTGTAAAAAGTCCTTCAAAAAATCCAAAAACACTGAAAAACAAAATATCCAAAAACACTGAAAAACTCAAAATATTCAAAAACACTGAAAAACAAAATATCCAAAAACACTAAAAAGCTCAAAAATACCAAAAACATTCATATAATGTCCTTTAAAAATACTAAAAACATTCATATAACATCCTTTAAAAATACCAAAAACATATGGAAAATGTCCTAAAAAAAGCATCCAAAAACATTCAAATATCGATCCACATAATCCAAAAACATCGAAAAAGCTCTTGGAAAAGAACTAAAAAAAAAATCAAAAATTAATCAATCAAAAAAATTGCAATAAAATGTCTTACGAGAAACAAATACCCTAGCAGATATCTAGCAAACACTTCGCACGAAGTTAACAAAGGATATGACTATCCAGTCAAGCATCTGCAATCAACTGATCAAACTGTCGTATCAATCGTATCATATCCATATCAAAGTGATCATTATCTTGTCTTAAACAAAAGAGGATACACTTGAAATCAGACAAGTCAGTCTTAAATGGGGTTCGCAACTTTCTGAGATCAGACATTATCAACCATCACATCAAGCAACTGAGAACGAAGGCACAAGGTCAGTATAGCTGCTGAATGTTGTATGGGTCAGTCTTTATCTTTTATCATTTGGTGACAAATATTGTTCCTATGCTACTCAGGGATGTCCACAAGTGACTAGAGGAGCCATGATGGGCATTATCTTTTTCTATGTTTGATGCTTGTCTGCTACGTGTTTGTTTCTACAATGATATATATTTACATCTTGGTTCCTTATACCCTGATGTGCTAAGCTTCATTGTTCAATAATAAGGCTCAGTGATGATTAATTATTGCACAATAAAATAAATGACACAGGTTTGTGATTCAATCATTCTCATTGTCATCTCATTTGTTTATTGCTAGTTTGTTGATTCTTTTATCATCATCTTCAATTACTTCTAATTCTCATCTAACAGAGTTCTATTTCATTCTAAGGTTCATTCTCTCATATTCTATCTCAATATCATCTTCACATCACCTATCTCTATCTCTAATCAACTAACCATTCTTCTATCTTTCATCTCACATTCTTCTTTTTTTGAGAGATCATTCATGTCTTTAGTGCACAAACAATCTCTCGAGGGGGCATTACACCCTAAGCGTCGTCGGGGCATACTGGGGCAGAAATTTTTCATTTTCTTTAAAACAATATCATTCTAACATTGTTTCAAAGAGGGGCAAATGTAGACACCTAAAAATGTCTCACTGATCATGTACTAATTATTCATCTAATTGATTAAACAATTATTTAATTATTTAATTAAGTTAATTAATCTTATTCTTCTAATTTCATATTTCCTCGTCCTCTTACTAATTATTATATTTCCTATTCTATCATCATTTAATCATTTAACCATTTTCTAAATATTAATTAAATATTTATTATTTAATTAATTCTTTTTAATTCCATAATTTAAATAATCTTTATTATTTAAATATATTATATTCTCGATTTCTATCTCTAATCAATTAATCATTCAATCCTTTTCTAAATATTAATTAAATATTTATTATTTAATTAATTATAATTTAAATAATCTTTATTATTTAATTGAAGTCCATTTCTAAAATAATTGAATAGTTTCTTTAAATTATTTAATTAACTAATTAATTCTTTTAGTTCTTCTAATTTCATTTATTTAACTAACTAATTTCTTCTAATTTCTTCAAATACATGTGCATGAATTCAAAAACCAAATTGAAAATCAAAGTCAAGTTCTAAATATATTCAAATACTAAATTCAATTGAATAAATTCAATTATTTGAATTAAATTTCATGCAAAGATTAAATTGAAAATCTAAGTCAAAGTGCAAGCACATGCTAAATTAATTAATTCAAGTAATTAATTAATTAAATCATTTATCTCTCCAATCTTCTATTTCCAATCATTTATCTCTCCAATCATTTAATGATCTTGGGTAGTTTTGAGTAAGTCCAAAAATCCAAAATACATTTGCTTAAGCCTATTTTGGTCTGCACTCCTGATGCAGGAGCATCCCCGATTCATAGCAATATTGCATCAACCAAAAATATTTTCCTTTATGTTTGTAGTTTCAACATTTCTTTATGTGTGTCCCAGTTTTGGCTCACCAAATCCTATGGAGTTGGATTCTACTTGAAGACTTGATCATCTTTCTTATTTCCAGACCACATCGCATTTGGATCATTTTCAGGCATATCAGTTTACATGACAGTTTCTTGTTACTGGTTGACAGATTCTTGTTACCGGTTGCTTGAACCTATTTTGGTGATCTACCGGAACCCCTTCCAAAGCTTGCGGAGCCTTGGGCATTGATTCTAATATTTTTTGGGGTGTAGTCGACCTTTCCCTGTGATCTACACTTCATCCTTTGGATTTTTTGGAGGAATCTCTTGGCGGAGGCAGGCCTTGTTGATTTTACACATTAGGTCTTGTTCATCAGATTTGATCCTTTTTTGGGCCAACCGGATCCCCTTGGATTGTATATATAATTATAAATGTGCATTAGAATAGAACAATTGAACAATGAGATAGCTAGACTGAGCATAGAAGATAGATCTTAAGATTGAAGGTCCCGGTTGTGACCTATTTTATACTTTGAGCATGTTTTAGCAGTGCTCTGAGCCGGTTTCTATAACCCGATTGTTACCAGTTGGTTGTAATCAGTTTTCATGAAATAAATTAATCTATTTTGCATTGCCTTCATCATATCTTTGTGTTTCTATTGTGTTTACTCTTGCTAACCGTTCCGGATTGATCTCTTTGAGGTCCCTCCTAACTGGTGACTACTTCAAGTGGTATTAGAGCAAGTTTTCATTCCAAAGGTTGTGTGTCCTAACATTTTTGTTGTAGGGTTGCGGACTATGGATCCGACCTACAGTTACAGAGGACCCACATAAATGATAGCTCAAAGTGGAACTAGGAATGGTGGAGCGCGTGGAAATGCAGACCCTGTTGTGATGGAAATGTTGTGAGGGATAGAAGCTCAGTTGGAAGCTATGGAGACAGCTTAAAGAAGAGGCCAACACATAAAACATGTAAGTAAAGATGAAGAAGAAGAAGCCCTGACAGAACAAGTAAACCCACCAGCGGTTGATCCGGATGACGAAAGGTTTTTAAGTGTTTTGAGTAAGGCGAATATTAAACCTCATTTTGCCCCACCAGAATGTGATGGGAAGTTGAATTCGGATGAATTGATGGATTGGATCTTGGAGATGGAGAAGTACTTTGATTTTGATAACACTATAGAAGAAAGGAAGGTGAAATATGTCTGTACCTGATTGAAAGGTCATGCATCTCTTTAGTGGGAACATTTGCAAGTTGATAGATAGAGAAGAGGTAAAGAGAAGATCCAGACATGGGATGGGATGATTGCTAAGTTGAAGTCAAATTTTATGCCATCTGATTATCAAGTGAATCTATTCCGATAGTTGCAAAATTTGGAACAGAAGGAATCTAGTGTGAAGGAGTACGCCGAAGCATTTTAAAAGTTGAATATCAAATCTGGACATATTGATGATGAAGTTGAACAAGTTGAAAGATATTTGAATGGATTGCGTGTGTCTATACAAGATGAACTCAGTTTGATCAAATTGGAGAGTGTTGAAGAGGCTTACCAGTATGCGCTAAAGGCAAAAGAGAAGCTAAACAAAAGACATGAGAAGAGGCAGAGGTGGAAAGTTTACCGGAGGAAGATTTCAAGGAGGAAGAGGATATACTAGAGGTAGAGAAACCTATACAGATTAGAACAAGGACAAGGAAGTGAACAAATAAGGTAGTTCATACCAGAAAGATGATAGAAATTTCTACCAAAGGAGAGAAATAGATGGCTACCGGAATGAGAATTTTGGAAGACAAGACAAGAGAACATTTACAGTAACTTTCTATAAGTTTGGTGGAGAAGGGCATCATGCTTTTGAGTGTAAGAAGACAAATAATACTGAAAGAGAAACAGCGGTGGAAGAAAACCCCATCGGATCAGACAATAAACTGGAAGATGGAGAACTGTTCATGATGAGGAGAGCTTTGTGTCATACCTAGAGAGATGAAGAGCCCTTGCAGAGAGAATTTGTTCAAGACCAAATGTAAGGTATATGATAAGTGTTGTAAAGTTGTTATTGATAGTGGTAGTTCAGATAATCTTGTTTCAAAAGAGATGGTGAAGAAGTTAAAATTGGAAAGATTGAAACACCCTAAGCCTTATCAGATAGCATGGATTCAAGATGAACAGAAGTTGTTAGTAAGTGATAAATGTTTGGTGAAATTGAAAATTGGGAATTATCATGATGAAGTCTTGTGTGATATTATGCCTATGGATATTTGTCATCTTTTGTTGGGTAGACCTTGGCAGTTTAATAGACAAGAAGTATATTATGGGAGGAAGAATACATACACTATTGTGGCCAATGGAATGGAGAAAATCTTGTTGCCCTTGGAGGAACCTTTAAAGAATGAAGTTTGTGCGAATGCTATAATCGGTTCGGTAGATGGAAGGAAAATCTTAGATGGATTGAGACATGAGAATGTGTGTTTTCCCTTAATTCCTAAGAAGACTTAGAATCTAGAGCATGAAGAGGAACAACCGGAAGAGATAAAAGATTTGCTGACAGAATATGAAGACATCATTTAAGATAATGTACCTGATGGATTACAACCTATGAGAATTATCAATCATTGCATGGACCTGGTTCCTGGAGCTAGTCTGCCTAACAAAGTTGCACACCATATGACATCGACTAAGAATGAGGAGCTGAATAGACAAGTGCAGGAGTTGTTGAAGAAAGGTTTGATCAGGGAAAGTTTGAGCCCTTATGCAGTACCAACAGTATTAGCACCTAAGAAGAATGGATAATGGAGAGTAATCAACAAAATCACAATGAAATATCGGTTTCCTTTGCCTATGATGGATGACATAATGGATTGTTTGAGTGGATCCAAATACTTTACAAAGATAGATTTGAAGGGTGGATATCATCATATCAGAATCAAAGAAGGAGATGAGTGGAAGATAGCATTCAAGACAAATGAAGGACTGTATGAATGTTTGGTGATGCCTTTTGGGTTAACTATGATAACTCAATGATGAACGGATAGTACTAACCCGGTACTGAGAGGGGGGGTGAATCAATATAGACAAAAAATACAGTCCTAAACCAGTTTGACAACAGACACTTCAAATGACTGGCAAATAGTGACATCGGTTTGAAACAGAGTGCAACCGATAAAGCTAAGAATGACTGAGACAAGCATTAACCGGTTACTCACTTAGCTTTTCACTCAACTCAAGACTACACTACCATTTCACCCTTATGCATAAATAGGTAATCTATCATCAGATCATAATAATAGCTAGTTCAATATGTTTTATTGACAGGCATAAAACACAAAACCATCATATGCTTGACAGACAAGAAAAGCATCACACATGACACACATATTTTTCACATGGAAACCCAAATGGGAAAAACAATGGTGGGGATGAATACCCACAAGCTATTTTTGAACTCTTTAGAAGTCCGCTCTGTTAGGAGCCTTGTCCGGTTAGAGACATTACAATAGGTTCTGCTAGGAACCGATCTTGTTAGGGATCACCCGGTTAAGGGATGGCTAGAATACCCAGTTAAGGGTTAAACCCTATTAAAGGTTACCTTGTTAGAGGATTTCAAGAGCTCAATAGCTAAAGGATTTTGAACTCAATAGCTTTGAATTACCCTGTTAAAGGATTTACAGCAAGTCGGTTAAGGCTACCCTATTAAGGGATTTTCCAACTATTAAGGTGGTTAGAGATCAACAGGTGTTACAATGATCTGGTAACAACACTCAATGCCAATGTAGATCCACTCGAGATCCTCTTCACCTTTTGCACTTACACTCTGCAGGTATCACTTCTCTCCTTTAGGTCTGGCAAGAATCATGTATCCCTTCTCTTGGATACACACACACAACTTTTGCCAACAACCTCAGAAAGAGACACAACATCGACCTTATAGGAAAATAGATAGGTCGGTAGCATAAACCCTAAACCCTAAACCTGTTAGGTTAAGGAATTCAAATAGTTCAATCCTGACCGTTGAGCACACTGCATTAAATGCAGCAGTTCTTGATCCAATCTCAAGACATTCTCCATCATCCATTTCCACTGATTTTATGGCGGCTGATAACCCATGACGCATTATCACCATTTTACAGACTTCTCACATTCTTGAGGTAGATACGAACAATCTCCTTCATGCAAGATCCTTCATGCATACAAGGCTTATGTGGCAACATGATCTGTTCTTTGTTACCATGCTAAATCATCACACAAAGTCACCGGTTGAGCCACACAGGCTTGAAGTACTTAAACCAGAAACCCTGAAGTTGAGACTACCAACCGGTATTCATACAATACTTCCATGAGCCAGTTCACATAACTATATGCCGATTCATCATGAACAAACACACCGCTTCACTTTGCCACAAATGTTGGCTCACAGTGTTCTACCGGTTCTCTCATATGTCGATTCTCACTTCTTCAGCATATTGACATCAATGACAACATACAATGTCATGCTTCACTTTGGCACAAATGATGGTTCATAGTGTTCTATCGGTTCTCTCATATGTCGGTTCTCACTTCTTTAGCATATTGACATCAATGACAACATACAATGTCATTATGTCCTCATACCGGTTCACATAATGCCAACAATCTCCCCCTTTGGCATTGATGACAATAAACAAAGATATCTTCTCCACTTCACATCTTCTCCCCCTTTGACAACAATGCCAAAGTGGAGGCACAAGCTTCCCTGTTCCATTATGCGGCTCCCCCTAAGGAGCAGCATCCTTCAACACATCAATCCTGAAGAAAAATTTGACTATGCAATACCTGACTGATGTGGAGAATATACCTTTAGTTTACCTTCTAAAGGGGCAACACCCCTAATTCACCTCTTAAGTACATAAATGTAGCCTTTGGGAGAGGCTTGGTGAATATGTCTGCTAACTGCTCCTAACTGGAAACATGTTCCAGTGCAATCTCTTTGTTCTGAACCTTTTCCCTCAAGAAATGATACTTAAGCTCAAAGTGCTTGGTTCTAGAATGTAAAATTGGATTCTTGGAGATATTAATTGCACTAGTATTGTCACAAAATATACTTACCGATTCAGATACAGGAACTTTGGAGCCATTTAATACATGCTTCATCCAAATTGTCTGAGTGCAGTTCATGAAAGCTGCAACATACTCTGCTTTCGCTATAGACTAAGAGATACAACTCTACTTCTTACTCATCCATGAGACCAGTCTACCACCAAGAAAGAATGCACCACCTGTTGTGCTTTTTCGGTCATCTATATTGCCTGCCCAATCAGCATCTGTGTATACTTTCAAGTTGAAATCCTTGCTATAAGGATACCATAATCCATAGTCAACAGTTCCCTTCAAATACCTAAGAATCCGCTTGACTGCAACCAAGTGAGATTCTCTTGGGCTTTTATGGAATCTTGCAGTAATGCCAACTGCATGTGCAATATCCAGTCTGCTATGCACTACATAATGCAACTTACCAATCATTGATCGGCATTCCTTCTCATCAACCAATTCTGAGTTAGCTTCTTTAGATAGTTTACAACCGGTCACCATCGGAGTACCAACCGGTTTGCTATCTTCCATGCCAAAGGTCTTCAACACCTCTTTGACATACTTGGACTGAGTGATAAAGATTCCATCCTTCATCTGCTGGATCTGCAGTCCAATGAAGAATTTAATCTCCCCTATGAGTGACATTTCAAATTCTTTCTTCATCTCATTTGCAAACTCATGACTCATCTTGTCATCTCCACCAAAGATAATGTCATCAACAAATACCTCACGGATCAGGATCTAATCTCCTTCAGACTTCAAGTAGATATTACTATCTTCACTTGTTCTCTCAAATCCAATCTTCACAAGATGGGAATGCAGACGTTCATACCATGCTCTAGGTGCCTGCTTTAGTCCATATAAGGCTTTAGGTAGCCTACATACCATGTTACTGTCTTTAGATAGGGAAAACCCATCTAGTTGCTCAATATACACCTCCTCTTCAAGTACACCATTTAGGAATGTAGATTTTACATCCATTTGATATACTTTGAAACCTTTAAAAGCTGCATATGCAAGAAGCATACGGACTCCTTCCAATCTAACTACAGGAGCAAAGGTTTCACCATAGTCTTCTCCTTCTTCTTGAGCATATCCTTTGCACACTAATTTGGCTTTATTCCTAATCACTATGCCATCCTCATTCAGCTTATTTCTGAAAATCCATTTAGTACCAATGACATTTTTGTGCTCCGGTCTGGGTACCAAAGACCATGTACCATTTTTCTCTATTTGGTCAAGTTCCTCTTCCATTGCCTTGATCCAGTCTTCATCCTTATGTGCCTCTTTGAATGATTTAGGCTCAAATTCAGAGATCATACATGAGTTTTCTCTGACCTTTCTTCTTGTAAGGATTCTTGCATCCTTATCTCCTATGATCTACTTAGGATCATGATTCAGCTTGACATACTGAGGAATGGTCTTGATAGATTCCTCTTTCTTTTCTTCTTCATCCTCATCTCCATTAGTATCAGCATCTACATTTGTCGGCGTAGGAACATTGTTATTGGTACTCGGTTGGCTATCAACTGGTTCCCAGAAGGTTGCAACCGGTTCATTTACCGCTTGCTCACTGTCAGTTTCCTCAGTTTTCTTAGAGGTTTCATCAACTCTTACATTGATGCTTTCCATAATTCTCTGAGTCCTATTTTTGAAATACTTGAGAGCTTTGCTCTTGGTGGAATATCTTAGGAATATTCCCTCATCACATTTCGCATCAAATTTGCTCTAGTGTTCACTCCTCTTGATGTAACATTTGCTACCAAACACTCTAAAGTAGCTAACCATGGGTGTCTTACCAGTCCAATATTCATAAGGAGTTTTATCCTTACCTTTCTTGATGAGTACCCGATTCATTGTGTAGACTGCAGTGCTCACCGCTTCTCTCCAAAAGGTGTGAGCTACCTTTCCTTGAATCAACATGGTTCTAGCTGCTTCAACCATAGTCTGGTTATTCCTCTCTACTAGGCCATTCTGCTGTGGAGTCTGGGGAGCAGACAATTGCCTCTTGATGCCATGTTCCTCACAATACTTGTTGAATTCACCGGAAGTGAATTCCCCTCCTTGATCAGTTCTCAAGCACTTGATCCTTTTATCGCTTTCCTTCTCCACTAATGCTCTGAAAGCTTTGAACATTACAAAGGCTTTAGACTTGTCTTTCAAGAATGTGACCCACATCATTCTTGAGCAGTCATCAGTGAGAATCATGAAATACCTATCACCCTACATACTTCTAGTTTTCATAGGATCACACAAATCAGTATGCACAAGGTCAAGCAAGTTTTCAGCAGTGAAAGGTTTACTTTTAAAGGTTGAGGAAGACATTTTCCCCAATTGACACTCTCTGCACAAGGTATTATCCAGTTTGCTTAGCACCGGCAACCCTCTAACTGCCTTGATCTTACTAGCCTTCACAATGTTATAAAAGTTTACATGGCAGAGTCTCCTATGCCATATCCAGCTATCATCAAATTTAGCCATAAGACATGTACTTATATTTCCATTCAGCTGAAATAGGTTACCTTTGGTCTGCATGCCAGTGGCCACTAATTCACCATTCTTTCCTTTGATTCTGCAAACTCCATTCTTGAATTCTAGAGTGAGGCCACTGTCATTCAGCTGGGCAACACTCAAAAGGTTGTGTCTAAGACCATCAACCAAATACACATTGTTAGCACTACTCTTTCCATTCAGAGATATGGACCCTCTACCTTTGACCATGCATGGTGCATCATTGCCAAACCAAACCACACCACCATCATAATCCTCCCAGGATAGAAACTTGCTCTGGTCACCAGTCATATGGTGAGAATAGCCACTGTCAATGATCCACTCATTGGAATTATCAAAACGGGATACAAGACCCTTCTTGTCTGACACATCTTCCTTGACAGCAACAAACACAATATCTTCATTTTCTTCATCCTTTGATTCTTCATCTGTGACACCTTCATCAACTACCACAAAACAGTTTCTTCGGTTTCCTCCTTTGAATTTCTTGAACCTTTCCGGTTTGTCCTTGTTGTCGCCATTAGGAAAGTTTATAGCAATATGTCCTATCTGGTTACAATAAAAGCATTTCAAAGTTATCTTACCTCTGTATTTTCCAGTTCCTTTAGGAAGTTTCTTAGAAAGGAGAGCTTCAAATGCCATCAGAATCTCCTCATCATCCATTTCTCTGCCCTGTCTTGGTTCACCACTAGTGCTAGCTTCTTTTCCTTTTCTAGATGGTACTGTAGAAGCTTTAAAAGTTGATTCAATCTTTTGAACACTTCCATCGAAACTATTTAGCTCATAGGCTGTCAACTTTGCAATGATGGAGTCTAGGGATACCTTAGTCTTATCTATTGATATTAGCTCCTGAATAGCAGCAACCCTTATTGCATAGACCGACAATAGTGATCTCATGACTTTGCTTACCACAGTGGAATCTTCTATTTTACCACCTGCACTCTTGATATCTCCAACAACTGTTTTGATTCTTATTCCATACTGTTGAATGGTCTCACCTTCAACCATCTGCATATCTTAAAACTTCCCTCTAAGGCTTTCTTCCTTAGCCTATTTTACATGCTCATCACCGCCATAGATATTTTCAAGAGTATCCCATACCTCTTTGGGATTTACCTTATCCTGAACATCAATAAACTCAATGTTAGATAAACTACTAATTAGGGCTTCCATGACTTGCCCATTCTCCTGCATCTCTCTCTTTTGGTCATCGGTAAGGGTACCAGTAGGAGAAACATAGGCAGTCTCAACATTGCTCCAGTGTTGAGCACCCATGCTTCTGATGTATATCTCCATTCTATCTTTCCATATACTAAAATTTTCTCTATTAAACTTTGGACCTTCCCTCTTCATCATTAGACTGTGATCTTTACCTCAAGCGGTTAAGCTTATAGCACAGAGGACCTGGAGGATGCTCTGATGCCAATTGATAACTCAATGATGAACAGATAGTACTAACTTGGTACTGAGTGGGGGGGGTGAATCAGTGCAGATAAAAATACATTCCTAAACCGGTTTGACAACAGACACTTCAAATGACTAGCAAATAGTAACACCGGTTTGAAACAGAGTGCAACCGGTAAAGCTAAGAATGACTGAGACAAGCATTAACTAGTTAATCACTTAGATTTTCACTCAACTCAAGACTACACTACCATTTCACCCTTATGCATAAACAGGTAATCTGTCATCAGATCATAATAATAGCTAGTTCAACATGTTTTATTGACAGGCATAAAACACATAACCATCATATGCTTGACAGACAATGGCAAAGCATCACAAGATAAAAGCATCACACATGACACACATATTTTTCACGTGGAAACCCAACTAGGAAAAACCATAGTGGGCATGAATACCCACAAGTTGTTTTTGAACTCTTTAGAAGTCCACTCTATTAGGAGCCTTGTCCGGTTAGAGACATTACAATAGGTTTTGCTAGGAACCGATCCTGTTAGGGATCACCCGGTTAAGGGATGGCTAGAATACCCAGTTAAGTGTTAAACCCTATTAAAGGTTACCTTGTTAGAGGATTTCAAGAGCTCAATAGCTAAAGGATTTTGAACTCAATAGCTTTGAATTACCCTGTTAAAGGATTTACAGCAAGTCGGTTAAGGCTACCCTGTTAAGGGATTTTCCAACTATTGAGGTGGTTAGAGATCAATAGGTATTACAATGATCTGGTAACAGCACTCAATGCCAATGTAGATCCACTCGAGATCCTCTTCACCTTTTGCACTTACACTCTGCAGGTATCACTTCTCTCCTTTAGGTCTGGCAAGAATCATGTATCCCTTCTCTTGGATACACACACACAACTTTTGCCAACAACCTCAGAAAGAGACACAACATCGACCTTATAGGAAAATAGATAGGTCGGTAGCATAAACCCTAAACCCTAAACCTGTTAGGTTAAGGAATTCAAACAGTTCAATCCTGACCGTTGAGCACACTGCATTAAATGCAGCAGTTCTTGATCCAATCTCAAGACATTCTCTATCGTCCATTTCCACCAATTTTATGGTGGCTGATAACCCATCACACGTTATCACCATTTTACAAACTTCTCACATTCCTAAGGTAGATAGGAACAATCTCCTTCATGCAAGATCCTTCATGTGCACAAGGCTTACGTGGCAACATGATCTCTTCTTTGTTACCATGCTAAATCATCACACAAAGTCATCGGTTGAGCCACATAGCCTTGAAGTACTTAAACCAAAAACCCTGAAGTTGAGACTACCAACCGGTAGTCATACAATACTTCCATGAGTCGGTTCACATAGCTATATGTCGGTTCATCATGAACAAACACACCACTTCACTTTGCCACAAATGCCAGTTCACAGTGTTCTACCGGTTCTCTCATATGTCGGTTCTCACTTCTTCAGCATATTGACATCAATGACAACATAAAATGTCATGCTTCACTTTGGCACAAATGTCAGTTCACAGTGTTCTACCGGTTCTCTCATATGTCGGTTCTCACTTCTTCAACATATTGACATCAATGATAACATACAATGTCATTATGTCCTCATACCGATTCACATAATGCCAACAAACTAATGCACCGAGTACTTTCATGAGGCTGATGAATGGGGTATTGAATAAATTCTTAGGTAAGTTTGTATTGTATATTTTGATGACATTCTGATTTCCAGTAAGACAAAAGAGGAGCATTTGTTGTATTTGAGACAAGTTTTGTAGAGGTTGAGAGAAGAAAAGTTGCTGATAATATTAAGAGTTGTACTTTCATGAAGGATGAGTTAGTCTATTTGGGATTTGTGATATCTAAGGATGGTTTGAAGATGGACCTTGAGAAAGTAAAAGCAATTGTTGAGTGGCCTACATAGAAAAGCATTGGAGAGGTAAGATGATTTCATGGATTGGCTAGTTTTTACCGGAAGTTCATCAGAAACTTTAGTTCAGCTTGTAACCCTATGACTGAGACCATGAGGGGAGATTGGAAGGAATTCAAGTGGACTACCAGAGCAAACAAAAGTTTTGAACTATTGAAGCAGAAAGTGACTGAGTAGCTTGTGTTAGCTTTACGGGATTTCTGTAAAGTATTTCAAGTGGATTGCAATGCAAGTGGAACAGCAATAGGAGTAGTCTTGAGTCAAGAAGGGAGAGCAGTAGCTTAATTTAGTGATAAATTGAATGATGCCCGGATGAGATATTGAGTGGATGATCAGGAGTTTTATGCCATAGTTCAAGCCTTTAAGAAGTGGAGACATTACTTGTTGCCTAAGGAGTTTGTGTTTTATACAAATCATCAAGCTTTGCAGTATTTGAACAATCAGAGTAAGTTGAATCAAAGACATATGAGATAGGTATAATTCTTGTAGAGTTACACCTTTGTGTTGAAGCATAGAATTGGGAAATCTAACAAAGTTGTTGATGCATTGAGTAGGAGAAGGAATCTGCTAACAGAGATGAGAGTGAAAGTGTTAGGATTTGAAGAATTGAAGACCTTGTATGATGATGACCCAGATTTTGTAGAACCTTGGAAAGCATGTAGAGAACTAGTTATGGTAGATAGAAGCAAGTGGCTGGATTAATTCATTCAGGATGGGATGTTATTCAGAGGATTTTAGTTGTGCATACCTAAGAGGTCTATGAGGGATAATTTGATAAAGGAAAAACATAGTGGAGGATTAGCCGAACATTTTGGTATTGACAAAACACTAGCATTGGTGAGTGAGTAGTACTTTTGGCCCCAGATTCATAAGGATGTTAAGAAATATGTGCAAATTTGTAGAGTTTGTCAAGTTGCAAAGGGTAGTAGTCAGAATGTGGGATTGTATAAACCTTTGACAGTACCGTTAAGACCTTGGGATCATATAAGCATGGATTTCATACTTGGATTACTTAAAACACCGAGAGGGAATGATTCTATATTTTTGGTAGTGGGTAGATTCTCAAAGATGGCTCATTTCATACCTTGTAAGAAGACATCAGATGCATTACATGTAGCAGACCTATTTTTCAAGGAAGTAGTAAGATTGCCTAGATTACCTAAGAGCATAGTTTTAGACAAGACACTAAGTTTGTTGGTTATTTTTGGAGAACACTTTGGAAGAAGATGAAGACAGATTTGAAGTTCAATTCTACTTTTCATCCATAGATTGATGGACAGACAGAAGTAGTTAACCAGAGCTTGGGAAATTTGTTGAGATGTTTAGTTGGAGATAAAACCGAAAGTTGGGATTTGATCCTTGCACAAGCAGAGTTTGCCTACAACAATTCAGTAAATAGGAGTACTAGAAGAACACCTTTTGAGATTGTTACCTGAGTGCATCCTAGAGGTATATCAGAATTAAGAAATATTAGCAATGAAGACCAAAGAAGTTCAAAAGTAGAAGACTTTGCAAATCACATGGCAACCTTGCATATTTAGGTTAAGCAACATTTGGAGGACATGAACATGTTCAAGTATAAGGAGAAGGCAAATGAGAAGAGGAGACATGAGCAATTTCAAGTTGGTGATGAAGTAATGGTATATCTGAGAAAAGAAAGATTTCCAGTTGGAACATAACAAATTACAGATGAAAAAGTTTGGACCTTGCAGGATTTTGAGGAAGTTCAATTCTGGAAATGCATATGAAGTGGAGTTATTGGATAGTTTGATTATTTCACCTGTGTTTAATATTGTAGATATTCATGAGTATCATGAACCAAAATTCAGTGAGGATAGTATTGCAAACTTGGAGAAATAGTTGCCCTAGAAGGAACCAGATCAAATTGAAGACATTTTGGACAGTAGGATTGGGCATAGTACCCAGAACAATCAGTATAAGGAGTATCTTGTGAAGTGGAAGGACAAACCAGTTGAAGATTCATCTTGGATTTCTCAGGCAAAGGTAGACCGCCTTGGTTTTCCTCTGACCCTAGCAAAGTGAGAGGCTCACTTTTTCAATAACCCCAGATGTCTGATGCAGGAGCAGCCCTGGTTCATAGCAATCTTGCATCAACCAAAAAACATTTTCCTTTATGTTTTGCTTTTTGTTTGAAGTTTTAGCATTTCTTTCTGTGTGTCCTAGTTTTGGCTCACTGGATCCTGTGGATTTGGATTCTACTTGAAGACTTGATCATCTTTCTTATTTCCAGACTGCATCGCATTTGGATCATTTTTTGGTAGGTTATTGCTATCAGTTTCCATGATAATTTCATGTTACCAGTTGACACATTCTTGTTACTGGTTGCTTGGACCTATTTTGGTGATCTACCAGAACCCCTTCCGAAGCTTGTGGAGCCTTGGGCATTGATTCCGATGTTTTTTGGCATGTGGCTAACCTTTCCCTATGATCTACACTTCATCCTTTGAATTTTTGAAGGAATCTCTTGGCGGAGGCTGACCTTGTTTATTTTACACATTAGGTCTTGTTCATCGAGTTTTGATCCCTTTTGGGGCCAACCGAATCCCCTTGGATCGTATATATAATTGTAATTGTGCATTAGAATTGAACAATTGAACAATGAGATAGCTAGACTAAGCATAAAAGATAGATCTTAAGATTGAAGGTCCCGGTTGTGACCTATTTTTTACTTTGAGCATGTTTTAGCATTACTTTGAGCTGGTTTCTATAACTTGGTTATTACCGGTTGGTCGTAATCATTTTTTATTAAATAAATCAATTTGTTCTACATTGCCTCCATCATATCTTTGTGTTTCCATTGTGTTTACTCTTGGTGACCAGTCCGGATTGATCTCTTTGAGGTCCCTCCTAACCAGTGATTGCTTCAACTCCTCGGTAGTTAAGTGTTTCAGCATGCAATTTTGTTAATGAACTTAGAGATGTCTAAAGTATCTATATTCATTTTTTCTCATTTGGCTATTAATTTTTCAGCATGTGGTTTTGTCAGTAAGCTTAGAGATGTCTAAAGTATATACATTCAAGTTTTCTTATGTTGGCATGAAGTTTTCATAAAGATATTGGTTTGAAAGCCCTGACAAACAATTCCCCTATTTCTTCGGAATAGGACAGTTAGCTTAGGAGATCCGCATTTTGATAAGTGATCACATTTTGTCTTGCATTTTTGGGATAAGACTAAGGATTGGTCATAACGTGTAAAATCTAATGGACACACTCTTGCATCATTTTTTGGCTAACTTGTGTAGATGAATCATATAGCGTGTAAAGTGTAGCAGTATGAAGGATATGAAGTCGACATAGATCAAATATTAAATGATATGTATGAAAGTTTGATGTCTTGATGAATATATAGTATAGATAATAAGCAATATTAATGGTATATGGTTTATTTGACACTAGAGCTAATGGAGTATGCAGAATCTGTATATTGAACTTAATTGGAACTGTAGTCCATGCCTGTCTGAGATGCAACTTTAATAGTTCATTTGTGTATGTAATCTTGGGTAGTAAGCCCTCTAGAAATGAGCCTTATTTGGGTATTGAGCCATGTAGTGAGCAGTTTTGTAATATTTTGTAACCGGTTATAAGATATTAAGAGTTAACCCTCTCTATGGTTTTTCCCTTACGAGTTTCCACGTAAAAATACTAGTGCCAAGTGTTACGTGTTTTCTCATAGTTTCGCTTTTATTTAGTGCACTTAGTTATGTTATGTGGATGGTTGTTTAAGAGTTTTAATTTATTCAAGGTAATATCGATTCACCACCCCCCCCCCCCTTCTCTGTATTTCAGATGTTCAACATTCCTCTATCAAAACTCAAACACTTAGTTTTAGCATCTATGTAATTCTCAATTATGGATTTGACATCTTAAATCTATCAAATACTTCACACTTTTATTTTAAGAAAGTATCCCATGACATTTTAGAATAATATTCAATAAGCAACATAAAACACCTTTCACCATTTAGTCATCCTATCCTTATAGGTTCGAATAGGTTTGTATGAATCAACTCTAAGGGCCTTGTACTAGAATATTTTTTGTTCTTGAATTTGTTCCTTATTTTCTTTCTTATATGACATCCCATGCATATTGTAATCATTAGGCAACAATGAAGAAGGAAAACTGAGAGAGGGGGGGTGAATCAGTTTTCACCAAATCTACAAACTTAATCACAAATACATATCTGATAAACTACAACAATAACAAAGATAAGCAAATTAAAGCACAACACACAACACCAAGATTTTGACATGGAAAACTCGGTTAAGTAAAAAACCACGGTGGGACCCTACCCACAATAAGATGATACTCTGTAGTAGTATGTGTAAATATTACAATGGGGAATGCACATGCATCCAGGCACATTACCTAGAGCTCACTGCTCAAAGATCATGACCCGAAAGGATACAACCCTTGGGTAAGTCTCGCTGACTTACAAAATGATTCGGACTACAATCCAGAAGGAATGAACTGCAATAATAGCATTTGTGCATGCCTGATGACCATTTCGGTTAAGAACAATTGTCTGCTCTGCAACACCAATCTTTGCTTAATCATAATGTTGAAGGATTAATCACTTGTTCTCACATACACCACTCTCTAATAATGCAGACACAACCTTGATCCCTAAATTACATGACAACATCACCTATTTATACAATTCATGAACCTTGATACAAGGTCAGCTAAACCCTCAACTCTCAATTACAAAATTACATCACATGATACAAAGATCAACCACCGGACCAATATAATGATATACATGACATAACATGGACCTAATCAAATCTTCAAATATGCAACACCACCAAAAATCACGCCAAGATCAATCGCAACACGCTACACCACCAAGAAAATCGCATAACATGAAGAACATCACCGGATCGGCAAAATCATCAATAACTCGCACAATGATCAATGGGGGTCACCAAAACAAATAGGAAAAGTTAGGAAACACCAACAAGCACGTTAGAATCATCAGCAATAGCTACACCAACACCATTTATCAAATATTCATTGATCAACATCTAAACATCAAGAACACTCAAACAACAGCAACTGTCACTACAAAAAAATTACTTGTAGAGCACCAAATCATGAACCATATAAAATGAAGATACACAAGACCATCCCAAAAAATCTCCCAAATATGCAGCTCAAGGTTTGATCACACCAGAATATACCAGAGGAAATACTGAACTCTGCAAAGCACTGATCAAAAAAACAAACTACAAAACTAGATCATATGCTATGATCAATTAAGCTTTCTGAATCACCAAAACCAATACAGAAGAATATAGTGATACTATAAATACTCCATACACCAAACCATACATCCAATGAACCAATCTACAATCACCGAAGAAATAATATGTTGATATCAATGACAACAAAATATCCTAGCAGCAGTAATATCCAACAATCTCCCCCTTTGGCATTGATGGCAACATCTGAATGTGAAAAACAATCAATGCAAAGAAAGAAAATAACTCTAGCAAACTCCCCCTAAGATCAAGTAGATAAAATAGTTTTCCACATGCTTCTCTCCCCCTTTGACAGCAATGCCAAAGATAGAAAACGGATTATGCTTCTCTCCCCAAAACACATCCTCTAAGAAGGAAAATCTCCCCCTTAGGATAAACTCACAACTGATCACCTGAAACACTCACTGACTACTTCGGCAGAGTAGCAAAATCAACTCATCAATCTGGATAGAAAGATAAGGCTCTAGATTCCACCAGGTTTTTTGACATGTTAATAGCACTAGAATTATCACAATATATGACAGTAGACTCATCATAGATAACTCTAATATCCTTCAACATTTGCTTCATCCAAACCACCTAAGTGCAGCTACCAACAGCAATAATGTACTCAGCTTCAACAGCAGATAAGGGCATTGAATCTTATTTCTTACTAGCCCATGAAACCAATTTCTTACCTAAAAAGAAAGAACCATTGGAGGTACTCTTGTGGTCATCAACATCACCAGCCCAATCAACATTAGTGTAAGCCTATAACATGAAATCATCATTCCTTAGATACCACAAACCATAATCCACAGTTCCCTTCAAATATCTAAATATTCTCTTTACAGCAATGACATCACTCTCTTTCATATCAGCTTGGTATCTAGAATCCATGCACACATCACGCATAATATTCAGCCTAGGAGTAAGATATAGCAATCCACCAACCATAGGAATCATCATTCTTAGATATTTTACAGCTATTCACCATAGGAGTTCCAACCGGTTTGGAGTCATCTAACCCAAACTTCTTCAACAATTCCTTCACATATTTAGTTTGAGCTATAAAAATACCTTTTCTAGTCTGAGAAATGTGCAAACCTAAGAAAAATTTCATCTCACCTATCATAGACATCTCAAATTATTTCTGCATATCACCAGAAAACTTCATGCTCAAGTTATCATCTCCTCCAAAGATAATATCATCAACAAAGACTTCAACAATCAAGATGTTATCATTCTCAATCTTAAAATACAGATTACTATCAGCAGTCCCTTTATTAAATCCTAATTTCAGCAAATACTTATCCAATCTAGCATACCAAGCTCTAGGGGCTTGTTTCAATCCATAAAGAGCTTTCTTTAGTTTACATACCATGTCTCTGTCATCTGATAATGAAAATCCATCAGGTTGCTCAATGTAGACTTCTTCCTCAAGATCACCATTCAGAAAAGATGACTTGAAATCCATCTGATACACTTTGAAATCTTTATAGGCAGTATATGCAAGCAACAGTCTAATAGCTTCAAGTTTGGCTACCGGAGCAAAATTCTCCTCATAATCAATTCCTTCTTTTTGTGAATATCCTTTGCATACCAGTCTTTCTTTATTCCTGATAACTTCACAAACTTCATTCAATTTATTCCTAAATACCCATTTAGTAAAAATAGCATTCTTATCTTTAGGTCTAGGCACAAACTCCAATGTTTTATTCTTTTCAATTTGATCTAATTCTTCTTCCATAGCTCTCATCCAATTTTCATCTTTGCAAGCCTCAACAACATCTTTAGGTTCAATTTTAGAAATCAAACATACCTCTTCAGCAGCTAGCCTTCTTCTAGTCATCACATCTTTGTTTTTATCTCCAATAATCTGATTTTCAGAATGATTCAATCTTACATACCTTGGAGTCTTCTAATTGTTCTGATTTTCAAGTTCCTACACCTCTCCACCGGTAGCAGTAACATTTGGATTAACTATCTCTACCAGATTATTCTGCTTCAATTCTTTAGTCTAAATAGGATTTAGAACAATGTGTTTACCATCAGTGTTGGCAATTGACACTCATTCAGTGATCTTTGATGCTTGATTTATGGTTTAGGGTTATCATTGATGGAAACTCTTCTTGGAGATTCGATCTGGTGGTCACGATTCATCTTATCTAGAAGCTAGAGTTAACCGGTAGGCTGTTAACCAGTAAAATAGGGTATCTCGGTAATGTTTTGGTCCGGAATGATTTTTGATGACTGCGGTGTTTTTGGTGATTGTTTTTGTGATCTCAGCAAATGGGAAGATCCTTAGGAAGTGTGTGAATATAATCTTTTCATCTAGTGCTATGTTTTGTTCGATATTGAAACCGACTTGAAGCTACACATTACACTTCTTGAAGGCGACTTGAAGTAGATTGCTTTTATGTTAAGACCAGATATATAAGATCGAATTGGCAATTGGTTTTTGGTAGAAATAAGTATGGCGATCAGTTTTGATGCGATTAAGCGCAGTTTCACGTGGGCATTTGATTCACAAACAATATGGTAGCTGACTAAGATAGTAATAGAGTATTTAGTAGAGCAAAGACAGTCAGAGATTCAGTGCTTAACCGGAACTCATTCTTGCATAGTCAGATGCTACTTGAGAATTCATTTCATTGTATTTTATCATTGTAATCAAATTGTAAGTGAGTGAGACTTCCCTGAAGGTTGTAGCCTTTCGGGCAATAGTAATTGAGCAGTGAGCCTGAATGCAAGTGTATTCCCCATCTATGTAATATTTATGTACTCCTGGCCATATTATATGAATATTGTGGGTTCCAGCCCCACCGTGGTTTTTCCCTTTTCGGGTTTCCACGTAAAAATTATGGTGTTGTGGATCTATGGTTTATTTATTGCATGTTTATGTTCTTTTATGTTATGCATTGCTAATCGGTGGATAAATAATAAGTTTGTGGATTTGATTTTTGGTAGATCATTGATTCACCCCACCTCTCAATGATCTCTTATTCTAACAATCATCATATCCGCAAGCTTTGATTTCCTTTCCAAGGTTCTCATCCACTTTCACATTTTCACTTTCCACTATCTTTCTAGTTTCTTATTGTAGCACTAGTAGGATTTTCTCTTTGTATAATATCCCAAGAAAAATCCTTCATCACTTCTTGTATCAAACTTTCTTATGTTGCCTTCTCTCTTGATATAACATTTGCTACCAAATACTTTGAAATATATCACAGTAGGAACATGACCAAACCATAGCTCATAAAGAGTCTTACCAGTATCACCTTTAATATGAACTCAGTTAAATGTGTAAAAAACAGTGCTAATATCTTCTCTCCAATAGACTTCTTATGTTGCCATCTCTCTTGATATAACATTTTCTACCAAATACTTTGAAATATATCATAGTAGGAACATGACCAAACCATAGCTCATAAAGAGTCTTATCAATATCACCTTTAATATGAACTCGGTTGAATGTGTAAACAGCAATGCTAATATCTTCTCTCCAATAGATTTTTGAAATATTCCCTTCAATCAACACAGTCCTTGTAGCATCCAAAATAGTCTTGTTCTTCCTTTCAACAACTCCATTCTACTAAGGGGATCTAGGAGCAGATAATTGTCTTTTAATCCCATGCTTCTCACAGAATGAATCAAACTCACTGGAATAGAATTCTCCACCTCTGTCAGATCTCAAACATTTTGCCTTCAAGCCAAACTCAGTCTCAACCTTTGATTTTAATATCTTGAATTTGTCTAATGCTTCAGATTTCTCCTTCAAAAAGACAACCCACATCATCCTGGAATAATCATCAATTAGAAACATAAAACATCTATCACCCAGCACACTTCTAACATTTGTAGGTCCTGTTACCAAATTTTTCTACACCTAAATTTGGTGACTTGTTACAAGCCTTATACATTGTATTTTGAAGAAAGGTAAACCATAAAAAAATCAATTTTGCTATCTTTATAAATAAACATGTATGCCATACAAGTATCTTATTTCAAATGTGCAATTGTTTGAATCAAAAGAGATATACACAAATAAAACATTTGCATGTAACACATTTTTATTTATAAAGATCAAACTGTTCATGAAATCCCACACAAGCCATGGGAATATCCAAGAGATATCTTTCTAATCATAGTATAGTAAACACATAAGAAATCAAAAGAATATATGAGAGAGAGAGAGAACCCATCATTGCCTGGATAAGTTGATGAGTTCTTTCAGAAGTATTCTGAACAGTCCTATTTATCCAAATGCTTTGTTGTCCACTCCAAGATATGACCTGAAAGGAGAGAAAAGATCTCTTAGAGCTCAGAGTTACTTGTCTCACTCCTACATACATACTACTATTCCCAATGTGCTTATAGTGCTACATCAGATATATACATAGAAAAAAGAAAGATCAATGCAGAGAAAATGCCATGAGATAGCAGCAAGTATCATGTTTTATCTAACTTGTTTGTTTCATGTGCAGAAATAGGTTTTCATTTGATAACTATCTGGTATGTGGGTTAAAATGGGCTCCCACAAGGGTAGAGATTAGCATACAAGTCATCACTCATAGGGTGACACTAATCAACTACCAGACATGGGGTACAACCACATCTACAGTCCCATATACTATCATTGAATGACAGTATAAACTGTCATCCAATGGCAACATATACAACAATGAAAATGGTTGCACTCAATGAGAAATAGGTGACTAAAGCCATCACACGAGTAACGACAAGCATACAGAGCTCTAAGCTACAAATCATAAATAGAAGAGATAAGAATATTTTTCATGACAGTAAACCTGAGGCTATCCATACGAGGCATAGATGCTGATATTTGAGCCATAGTGAATAACATTTTCAAAAAAAAAAAAGATTTATTGCAGACTAAAACCCTATGAGAAGTCCATAGTAATAGGGATAGTCCTAAATCAATGAGCACAAAAACTCCAAGCCACCACTGAGTACAAAAAAGGTCAACATTATAGTTGTTAGCACAATGGTCACTATCCAAGTAAATAGAAAAGATACAGTAAATGCAAAGACTGCTTTAGACAGTGATAATAGCTGCTAAATTGGCATCCATGTCACAACACCATTTTTACAGTCATAGGATAATGATTAGTTCTAACAACAACCAAAGGTGAATCATATAATATTATTGCAGTCATTAAGACAAATGCTAAGACACAAGGACTGTCTTAACCAAGCACATTAAAGATCATGATAGCCAAAGGGCCTTTTGCCATAAAAAGATGATTGTCCCAACATAAAGAAAACCACTCAATGCCCATGTACACTGATTGAGAAGGTAGAGAATACTTCAAGGAATGAAAATATGAGCATATACCTTTATTCAAAGATATCACAATGGCCATGGTTCCAAAATACTATCAAAAAGCACATAAAGATGCAGTCCTTTTAGGACATTAGCAAAGTTTAAGATCAATATGTATGAGTAGAGGCACATTTCATGAAAGAACAAAACAATGATAGCATGGTGTGATTTCCAAAGGTAGGGTAGAGAAACTATAGTTTCACTATCTCAAAGCTCAAAACACGGTAAATGGTGGGGGTTGTCAAAGAATATATTTGATAACAGTGATTTTAAGCACAAGGTCTCAAGGCAGTCAAGAAAAATGCTCTCAATACAAGATGATGCATGGATCCTCGTCAAAAGGTACAGTCATAATATCACAATTCTAAAAACATTATAGGTGCAATGGTACAGTACTATTCAAGGAAGCATGAACAATAGTGCTTCAAGTCTTTAACAACAACAATGAGCATTTTTCACTATCAAAAGCATTAGCTATACTCATCCATCAGAAAAGAAGAGTCTATGGTATGATCATAAAGAAAAAGGTCATCTTTATAGCTAGGACAGTCTTATGAGCAAAGGAGATCACAAGATAGTAAAAAGAAATAGATAATCCAAAGAGCAATGGATGATTGTATAAATCCCCATATAATAGTATTCTTGAGCCATTTGCGGTCCTAATTACCAAATGACAAGTTGTGCACATAAAGAGGTTATGGGATAGTCTAACAGTCACATTGAGGATAGTATCCAAGGTCATTACATCCAAATCAAAGACAACAATATCACAGGGTCAAATACAAGCCAAAAGACAATCATATTATTCATTGTTTGGTGAATAAAGATCACTATCAAGCAATTCACTTGGAGTCTCAAAGCACACATTCAAGACAAAAATCATGGAACACATAAGGTATTATGAGTAATAAAAGGGGTATAGTCATAAAACCCTAGTAGTATCTCAAAGAAGTCAAAAGGTCTTATATATACAATGCATCAAAAATAAGTTATATAACAATAATGATGACATGAGCAACATCTATCATTCAAAAGACATAATGACAGTGACTAGTACATTAAAGAGTTGATCATGAAGAATGGATAAGGTCAAAATATGACAAGAGTACCACTGTAATAAAACAAACCAGCCAAAGCAAAGTGTAAATCAAGCCATCACATTGTATTAGCAGCATAATAGCCAGCCATCTATGTTGGAATCCAATAACACTGAGAGGGGGGTGAATCAGTGTTATACCGGATGAATTAATTTTGGCCTTATTAAAACATGCATACACCAACCAGTATACCGGTACATACAGAATTGAAAGAAGTAAAGCAACCAATAAGCCAATCAGATAAATGAGAATCATAACACACATAATTATACGTGGAAAACCTCAAAGAGGAAAAACCACGGTGGGATTTGTGACCCACAATATCAATCCACTGGCCATATGAAAAGATATTACAAAATATAAGGGGCCTACACTTGCAAGAAGGTTTACAGACTAGAGCACACTACTCAATCACAAATGGAGGCTCACTGACTACATATAAATCCAGACTACAATCTGGAGAAGTGCTGAACTACTACGATAGCATCTTCTATGCCATAATACAGTTTTGGTTTAAGCTCTGTTGTTCCGGTCTGAAACCCTAAACCCTTTATCGGAATAACCCTTACATAAATATCCTCACATGCATAATCTTTCTAATATATTTTGCATCATATCACATTCACATATCCATAATCTCCTATATATCAAAATGATCTAATCCAACTGACCTATATACCATATACAACTTATCATGCCTTCTATCGGCTTACAAAGATTATTATAATATCAAATTACATGTTGGTCAGATAACATCAATACATGAATAACAATATCAATTGTCGATGTCGAATCCAAGAGATGTCGGCCTCCAATACCGATAACCATATTCTAAACCATGTCGACCTGTATTGTCGGTAACCAAAGAAATCCTTCCAACCTACCGGTGTCAATGTCGATGTAGTGTCTGTGAAGTGCCTGCTGATACACAACTGAACCAAAACATGAAGCTAGAACAAAATACCATGTTTCCATCAATGACAACATAGTGAAACCAACCAATTGAGTTTCAATTGCCAACAATCTCACCCTTTGGCATTGATGGCAACACTCATGTGAAAAATGGTCAAGGTTTCATCTATTGGTTCCATCCTGCCTGCTCCCCTTGAGCTAAATATTCATTAATGAAAAATAATCCATACTCCCATATCTCCATATCTCCCCCTAATGTATATAACTCCTTCTATTCTTTTTCACATCTATATCACTCCCCCTTTGACATCAATGCCATAAAAAATTCTAAAAAGAATGTCAAAGATCCAAAAAAAACTGTACAATGAATATCCCAAAAATATCTTACGGAGCTTAACAAATTTCAAAATTTCTGAAGAAGCCTTCTCCAATAGCTCAAGATAAGTATCCCAACTAGTTTTGAAAGTGTCAAAAATATATACAAGTCCATTTAATATATGTGCAAATGACTCTTTCTCACTTACCTCTACCTGTGTGGGCTTTCCAACAATATACATACATTCTTTCTTATGTACACTGAGTGAATCCAAATGGGGACTCACCAAGCCTCTCAGACTTCTGGCTCTTCTTATGATTTTGTCTTTTTCCTTCTCAAGAAAAGAAATTTGGGCTTCCAAAATCAAAATTTGACTATCAATGGATGTAATCAATGAAGTCAATCCATCAAAAGAATTAGCTATATTTGCAATTTTCTCCTGAAATTCTTTTATCTTCTTATCCACATTAACTATAAGTATATCGGTGTTACAACATACCCTATAAATATTTGTACACTGCTTCAAAGAATTATCTATCAGTTTCAGCTTTTCATCAATCTTCTTCTTCTCAGATTCAATCACCTAATCAAATGCAGCTCTTTTAGCCTGAGTGAACCACTCCAGTGCTTGTCGGTTTGAAATATGTTGTAAGGATTAAAAATCCTTTGAAATGTGCTTGGTAATAGTCTTAAGCTTTCTAGGTGGGCTCGCTTCATTGTCAATCTTGCACTCAAGGACTAGTCTGTGTAAAACAGTGATTGACTGATCAATAATCCCTTTATCTGTAGATCCCTCCTTCATTAATTTTTGTGCAACCATCATCATGAGTTCAGTAGGACTCATCTCAGTTATGTTTTTCTTTACAACCTGCAAGGTGTTAATTGAAAACATTGATGGACCTACTACCAGTTCCTTGCTAGATTCCCCTTTCTTCTCCTTTGATGATTTGTCCTTTATAGCTTCCTCACTGGCACCAGTGGCTTCGCCACTTGGTGCAGTCTCTGTAACTGTCGGTTCCTTTGTAGGACTGTAACCTCAACCTGTACATTTCTATCCGGAGGACTGTTATCCTCAATATTAGTATCATGTACATCATTAATCTTTTCACTCTTTGTATTAGCTGGTATCTCAACATTTATTTATACATTTGTATCTACTAGGGGCTTGATTTCTACTATCTTAATGTTTTTCAAAATTGAGGGTGAAGTACCCATAATCCCCTTTCCATTTCCTTCAACCGAGGTGTCTGCAGTGTCTATCTTTGATTTCGGTGAAGCAAAGAAACCTCTTTTCTCTCCAAATAACTTAACCCATGCCTTTTGAGTCTCCTTTATTATCTTATTTACCCTTCCTAGCATCAGACTGGTTATTCTATGTTTTCTATTAAAGACTTTTCTATCTGTCACCTCAAGTGTCCTTTCCATTTCCTCTGGAGCAATAGTAACACAAACAAATAACAACTCTTGAATTTTAATATGCTTATCTTCTTGCATTGCTGACAATCTTCTAGCATCTAACATATTATATAAATCTGTCGGTATTTGGTTTTCAATTTCTATTAAGGATTTCTTATAAATATTCAAATATAATAATACTGCTTCCTCTACCTCTCTTTGTTCATCATCCTCTAAGTGTTCATAATAAAACTGTACATTCTTTAACATGCCATCCTTAGTGATTTCATCTACTAACTCTGTACAAGTTTTTAGTGGAATGATAGTCACATTACCAGATTGAATTGCCAGATTGATGTCATTCTTCTTCTTCCTTCTTGTAGTATCGGATGGAGCTGAAGTGGTTACTTTTGGTGGTTGCTTTTGTGTCAGTATTTTGAATGTAACCTTCCTAACCGATTGTTATTTATCTTCTACCTTTGTTTCCTCTATTTTCTTCCTTACAACCCTCTTTAATGCCAAGCGTGTGTCATCCTCAGATTCAGACTCTGTTGTAACAGGCTCAGTGTGGACTTCTGGATTCTTCCTCTTCCTGCCTTTCTTCGGGACAGTATCAATTAATTCTTTAATGTCCTGTGAGACCTTCTCAACAAATTTTCTAGCCTTTCCTTCCTGTTGCTCTCTCTTCTTTTGATTGAGCTCTATTTCAACCTCTTGTGATTTTTGTTTTGCAGTACCACAGGGCTTCTCTGCCTCATCAATAGGTGCATCAATCAACATTTTTGCATAAGCCTCAAGGATCTATTCATCCACTTCATAGCCCATTTCCTCAATCCAAATCTTCTAGGGCTTAACCGCTTCGATAAGTGTTTCATCCTTCTTCACCATGAAGCATATCTCAGTTGAATATTTTTCAACAATATGCTTAGGAACCCTTTCCCTAGACTTCATAGATTTCTGGAACCTCTTAAAATATCCCCATACTTTATCATCTCTCTAACTGCCTATAGTAGCAATTGACTATTTCAATTGTCTCCCTACCAGGATATCAAATGCCCATTGCCTCTTCCCAAAATAGGGAGTGTCATTTATGAAAAATAGCATTAAGCAGATAATTAAGTTTCCATACCAGAAGGTTCCTTTCTTTTCTCCCTTAATCTTTCCTAGGTTTATTAACAGATCATCTAACATTTAACCACATAGATCCAATTTCTCATTTTCTCTCATCATTTTGTATGCTACTAAAATGCAGGAACTGGAAACAGAGTTCAGTCGGTTTGAATGAGTTACCTTATACCCGATGATCATGCTACCGAATCTAATGTCTGTGTCAGTAATAGTGCTTATTCTCATAGATCTCCTGTAAGATGTCACGTCAATGATTTTATTCAAGTAGTCATTCAAAACCTTCTTGCTTGGACATTGCCCAACTTGTGGTAAACTGGTGATTTCCCTAATGGCTTCCTTGGTGATCTTGTAAGGTCTATCCAACTAGATAAACTCTCCATGTACTCTTCTGAAAACATACCTAATTATCTCATCTTTGAATTCTGGGATGTCCAGAATGTCGCTAAACCCTAAGTCTTCAATGTGCTTGTATGTCGGTTTGATCTTTCCAGATTCTCCCATCAGCTCGCTCATGTACATGCCCTTTATTTCAGATGTCCCCAAGTCCTCAATGTGACAATGTATGTATGCCCTAAAATATTCAACATAGAGAACTCCCTCTAGAACATGGGAAAATGCTCCAACCAAATCTTCCAGGGTAGCCACATGCAGATACTGCTTGAAAATTGGCCTCGGGCGGTCCTTGACCTCTACTACAGTCGAATTTACAACAAAGAAAGGAATAGATGATGATCCTTCTTCCATGTTTAAAGATAAATACCTGTTGATCGCTTCCAGTCAAAACCCTTAACAAACTCTTCTAGTTGTCGGTGAAATCACTCAAGAAGAAATCTGATTGCTTTGAAATTCCTGTGATCTCTCTTAGTTGCTCTTAATCACTTTGAAATCGCTCTGAATGCAAGGTGACCGATAATGAAGTGAATTCAACCTTTTAACCTCTGAGAAAAACCCTAATATTCCATTGACATCAATGACTATCGATGAGAGATACTGAATCTTGAACAGAACATATCCATGTTGGATAAGCATCTCCAATGTCTGGACCATCTTCTAAAAACTCTTCCCAAGGCATATGCAACATCTTCATAAATTTTGCCTACCCCTAAGGCATCTGCCTCAGTTACCGGATGAGCTACCTATCGATGCAGGATCAACCTCCTCTGTTGGATAAATAACCGGTGCATTCCCATCTATTGATTGTTCTTGAGTTTTCTTGACCCATCTCTGAGTATGATCTTGCCAGATTTCACTAACCTTCTCTTTCCCTTTCTCATTTCATCCTCCATTGCCAACTAGTGGATTTTTGCTTCTATATAATTTGGCAATATGTCCAACCTCATTACATGCATAACATGTAACATTATTCTTTTGAATTGATTTGCTAAAACTAGTGAAATTGCTTGACCTGCACTAATTAGCCATATGTCCAAACTTTCCACATGCATAGCATTTAACATTTATTTTGCAATCTTATGTCTTATTACCATACTTATTGCATTTAGAACATTTACGGAGAGCATAATTAGGGTTCTAATTTGCTCTGTTTCTACATTGCCTAGCCATGTGACCAAATCTTTTGCAAACAAAACATCTACCATTAAATTTATAAGCATCAAATTGCCTTACCAGTGCCTTATGGTTTTGATCTTCATTAGCAGTACCGGAACTCTGTCCTTGCTCAAATCCAAGTCCACTGGAATCTCCAATATGCCTTTGTATCTTTGACAACTCATCTATTTGTGTTGAACTAATCTTGAATTTTTTTTTGTACTCACTTGTAGTAGTTAGATTTTCTCTCAAAATTATCATTTGTCTCTCAAGCTCTTGTTCATTACTCTAGGATTGTACTAAATCAGTTCTCAACATATCATTCTCATGGACCAACCTACCACATTCTTCAAATTTGTTCTTCAGGGATACAACAAGATTTTATTCTTTTTTCTTTCGGTCCTTAATCTCCTTAGACATTCTCATAGTTATAGCTTGCATTTCATTTCTCATAACCATGTTCTCCTGACTCAATTTCTGACATTGTTCCTTAAGTGCATCTTTCTCTTCATCATCCTGGCTTTGCAAAAGTTCCTTCCTCCTAGCTTGAACAAATGATAGCCTTTCTTGTAGGACAAGAATGAATTCCTTAGCAGAATTCAATTCATCTTGTAGCTTTAAGTTCCTCGACCTTTCAGCATCATAATCTTCAAGTGCCATCTCAAGTTGTTTCTCCAAACCCATGTCCATGGATTCTGGATTCATGATCTTCCTCAAGCTGGTAAACTTCCTCGGAGGCACAAGGCTCTAATACCAATTGTTGGAATCCAATAACACTGAGAGGGGGGGTGAATCAGTGTTATACCGGATGAATTAATTTTAGCCTTATTAAAACATGCATACACCAACTGATATACCAGTACATACAAAATTGAAAGAAGTAAAGCAACCAATAAGCCAATCACATAAATGAGAATCATAACACACAAAATTATACATGGAAAACCTCAAAGAGGAAAACCCATGGTGGGATTTGTGACCCACAATATCAATCCACTGGCCATATGAAGAGATATTACAAAATATAAGGGGTCTGCACTTGCAGGAATGCTTACAGACTAGAGCACACTGCTCAATCACAAATGGAGCCTTACTGACTACATATAAATCTAGACTACAATCTGGAGAAGTGTTGAACTGCTAAGATAGCATCTTCTATGCCAAAATACAGTTCTAGTTTAAGCTTTGTTTGTTCCAGTCTGAAACCCTAAACCCTTTACCAGAATAACCCTTACATAAATATCCTCACATACATAATCTCTCTGATATATTTTGCATCATATCACATTCACATATCCATAATCTCCTATATATCAAAATGATCTAATACAACTGACCTATATACCCTATACAACTTATCATGTCTTATGTCGACTTATAAAGATTATTACAATATCAAATTACATGTTGGCTAGATAAAATAAATACATGAATAACAGCATCAATTGTTGATGCTGGATCCAAGATATTTCAGCCTCCAATACCGATAACCATATTCTAAACCATGTCATCTTGCATTGTCAATAACCCAAAAAATCCTTTTGTCTTGTCGGTGTAGTGTCTGTGAAGTGCCTGCCGATACACAACTGAACCAAAACATGAAGCCGAAACAAAATACCATCTTTCCATCAATGACAATATAGTGAAACCAACCAATTGAGTGTCAATTTACAACAATCTAGGCATTAAAGAGAGGTCAATAGTGCAGCCTCCAGAAAAGAACATTCACTACATTCAAAGGAGGAACCTTGAGGTAATATCAAATAATTGTGACAACACAATGACAATATTGCATAGATTCAAGGCAAATCTATATCAAAAGTAATAGTAAAAGCTCAAGACAATACTAGGTCATAAGGAATAATATTGACAACCATAAGTTTGAATTTGTAACAGAGATACATGTTATATAGTCATAAAGTACAGTGATAAGACTATCAGAATAACTTCAGCAGTTAAAAGATACCATCTTTATCAACATTCATGACAATGATGAAGATTCTTAATGACTACCTATAGAGCAATAAACGAAAGTTGTGACAATGACATTCTTAACTATCAAAATAGTGAAATCTCAGTTATATGATAGATTAAGATTTGAATGGAGTGGTTTGCATTCATCAAGTAAGGTATATAGCCATGAAGGATAGACCATAAATTTTTCATTGCACAGGAAGCATGATGATAGTCAACAATAATTATGGGATATGACTCAGGACAAAGTAGTGATCAGAGGAGAGTAGTAGTCATAGGTCAAGTACTAATCTCACTCCCTAAGAATCCAGTCACGGAGCATCTCATTTATATTGAAATGGCAGTGATTTTGCAATGGGAAAGTCCAAATCCAGATCAATAATGATAGTCATAAAAGTGAATCTTATCAAAATTTAATCATATGCATGATCTCATAAGCACTTAGAACAGTAAATGAGCAAGCTAGATGATAAGTATAGTTGAAAAAAGTCATTCTCAGGAGTCAATAACAGTGAACCATATTTACTAACTGTCAAAATAAAGATAGAACCCTATGATGATCACAACCAATATATATAAAACCTCAAATGCATAGTCCTCTACAACATTGTAGTAGTCCCAAAAAAATATCAAGGATTTGCAACTGTAATATTAAGCTTTATTATTGTCACTTGGAAATAAGAAGAGGGCAGTAAGTCTCAGTCTCAGAGCAAAGAAGTGTCAAGGTTTGTAGCAGTGGCTAACATCAATGGACAATTAATGAGCATTGTATACAATCTCAGGATACAAAGATTCAAGAAGATCTCATCATTATTGTAGCCATTAATAGTCATAATAACTCACAAATAGACAGCAAATAAAGAAGAAGAGATCACCTTCCCAAAACAAAGGATAAAGGTTTTAATGCAATCACAAAGACTCCAATCTATGAATCCCAGTAATTTGACTATACCAATCAGAAGAACAACTATAGTAGTATGCAAATAGTTACATTGCAGAGATATAAGAACAACAAAGGCATCTAGCAGCATTAGCTGGAAAAGACTAGGACCATTTCAACTGTCAAAGATTGAAGGTGCAATTTTTTTTGTCAAAATAAAGATATAAATTAAGCAAATACAACGATAAGCATTCACAGTCTTCCATCAAAGAAGTCTCTGACCTATGAAAGGGATATTTTACCTTTTTAAAATGTAGTAACAGGTGATTCGATAGTACTACAATAAAGATACAAAAAAAGGTCATAGAAAGAAGAGGAGTGTGTAACATAAACTTATCATTGCAATCTTCATGGTGTTTAAGATAGTCAAAACAGCTAGAGAAAAGTATGACAGTGATTTCACGGAAAATGTCAACAACTGTCATTTCAATCTCAAGAATATGTGCTATATCTTCAACGGTAGGAGTAAATATATCTCACAATTCAGATGATGGTGAAAAATATAATATGAGCTTAGTGGGGATAGTGAAATTTTCAAAGAACAGTAACCTTGCTATAACTGATAAAGTCACAAATACATGCAAAGAGCTTAAGACAGTGGTCAAACATACAAAGCCTTGTTTGTAACTTTTCAAAAAGGCTTCAAAGATAAAGGAATTATCAACAGGTTTGCAGCCACATATAATGAGAGCAGATACCTATTGCATCTTTTCAGATATAGTCACAAAATCAACATAACAGTCGCAATCCAAAAGGGTCTTCATACAAACCCTACTCAACTCGAGTTTTGTAAAAGACTTTATGTAATACATAAAATGACTTATGACAAATCCCTCACAACCGCCTCAAAGAACATAGTCAAAAGCATGGTGTATATATTTAGGTTTATCAAATCTCATTGCACATTGAATACAAAACAAAAGTGGATAGATTCTAAACTCACTGATAGAGATATTATGGTATACCTTGATCCAAATCATGCAAGTATGAAACCCTCCAAGACCCAATTCAAGTCAGAGTCCTCAGGCATGCATGGCATCTCCAACAACAAAGTTTGTAAAATAAAAGTGAAACGCATGTTAGGGTTTGAAAGTTTTTCTTATTCCTTTTCATGGTATAATTTTTAAGGAAATCCTTTATTTGTTTTTCAAGAAAACAAATGTTTGCATGTATTATTGTTCCCATGGTCATGACTTTTAAGTCATCGACCTAGTGATTTGGTAAGCCCATGCAAAGGGCTAAAAGAACTTTGTTCTTTTAAAAATATATATTATAATTAATATATATTAGTCAAGATTTAAGTTGTTACAAAAAGATTGACCAAAATATAATAATGTTTTTTATTTCTTTTGAGCTTTAATTGTAATTTTTATAATTAAATATAGATTTATTAAATATTCATCCCTTATAAAAATCTTGATAAATTTATATTAAATTATAAAAAAAATAAAAAAAGGGAAATAAAATAATTTATTTTAGCCTCTAAAATAAAACAAATTGTTTTATTTTAAATGATAAAATAAAGTTATTTTTTAAGAGACTAAATAAAAAAGGACATGCAGATCATGCGATTTTCAGTAGAGGGGAAGGTTTTATTTTTCTCAGAGCTTTTTTTGGCTGTGTGAATCATGCAGTTTTTTGGAACAAAGAGTTGTTTTTTGAGAGTTATTTTAGGCAGTGTGGCAATTCTAACTTCAACAGGGAGAGTCTTTTTCATGTTGTTTCAGTGGGAGACTTAGTTTTCGCAGCAAAGGCTATTTTTGGCAAGGTTACGCATGAGTTTTTAAGGCTATTTTGGGCAAATCTACCCAAGGCTTTTTCTCATGCAGTTTTTTCATTTCAGGGTTTTGGAGGAGATATTCTTCATGATATCTATATATTCTTCTATTCTCCTTCTTTTTTTCCCTCTAGTTCTTTCTTTTCTGCTACACATAGCAGAAAAAGCATTGTATCTCAGCACTTTTCAGATTTCAACATTGTAATAGAGATTATTTTTTAGTGTGCCATAGAGAGTTTTTTTTTAGTTTCCTTGTCAATTATTCTTATTTTTCCATTATTTTTTATTAAGGTAAAAACAGGTTTTGAAGGGGCCCTGAAACCCTTTACAATATATCCTTACTAGATAAAAGCATTTAAGAAACCAAAAGGAACAAACATAAGAAAAACCAGCATAACCCCTAGAAAAAACCAGCTAAAAAGCCCCAAAAAACCAGCGAAAACCAGCCATACCAGACAAAGCTCAGAAGAGGAACTAATTTATATTTTTCAGGGCATTAGCCAAGTTACTGCTAATCCCATATAGATTTTTGATATTATCCCTAAGATTAGGGATTTCCTTAGCAGAAGCCGCAGTTGCTTTCTTCACACTCGCCCTAGTTCTCTTTGTTGCTCCACCAGGTGTAGCTTCCCCGCTCCCAGTCTTGAAAGCACCATCATCAATGTCGAGGTCCACCACCGGTTTGGGAGAGATGGAGCTATCAAGGACCATAGAAATATCCTCTAGGTTCTTTGTGACAGCAAACAAGATATTCGAGATCATTCCCAACAGGTTTTTCATTGCCACTTTACCTTCTTCCAAATATTCAATCTGAGTTGTCATCTTTTTAGCTTTTTCCTCCATGTCCTACTTCCATTGCTTCTGGTTCTTGTCGTCTTCCTTCCCTTTCTCATCCATCTACTTCCCATTTTTTTCCAAATTCTTCACAACTTCATAAGTCCATCTATCAAACCCCAATCTAGCCTCGGTAAGGTTTTTGAGGTTATCCAGGAATAACCCTTCTCCAGCACTCTCCTTATCCTTACCCAGATTATCCTTAGTCATTTCCTTCTTAGGTTCCTTAATCTTCTCCCTCTCATAATCCATTTCTTTTTCCTTCATTAACCTTGTCATCCTTCTCCATCATAGGCTGGTTGTTGTCATTGCCTAAACAAGCACTGTGAATTGGACTATCTTGGTCGGACCCGTCCTCAGCTTCCTCTTCTTCTGCACCCATGCCCTCATCTTTCTATCTTTTCTCATCTCCAAACTCATCTATTTCCATTTCACTGTCATCTTTCTAGTTTCCTTTTTGTCATTCTTGTCATCTTGGGTTTCCATCCTATTGGCACTCTTGCTTTTTTTGCTCTGAATCGACTCTTCCTGGCTGGGTCTACCTTCCTCCAGCTTTCTCTTGCCTTTCCTTGGGGAAGCCAACAACCTCTTATTTTCCTTAATGGTAAGGATTTTGCAGTGCTCATAAATGAGTAGAATGAGGCCATAATGAAGCACCAAGTTCGAGGGGTTCTTGTTGTGTTTGTTGAGGGACCTTGACAAAGACCTGAAGAGATAGTAGGTCAAGGAAACCCTTTTTTCATGCCTGAAGTGGTTTAATAGCACAAAGTGGTACGTATGGGCCCTAGTAAAATGACCCTCAATAGTTATGTATTCCATGATCACATTCAACACCCAGCCCCAAATTTTCTTGATGTTGGAGGCATCATAATAACCCCGTGGCTTTACCAATTTTATCCCTCTCCTTTTCCTTATGCGGGAACAGTTTAACAGCATTATTGGAAACTTTAAGATCTCTAAAAAAATTGAGCCCTGAGTGGGGCATACCTATAACAGTCACTATGAGGCCCGCGTCCAGTTTGAACCTCACACCATGGATTTTAAAAGACTCGTTACTCCAATTTTTCAGTTATTTTGGAGACTGCAAGATTAACCCTACCTTTATCATAATCAACCAACTTCTCCATAAAATTCATCAGGAACCCTTTTTCTAGCTTCGTCCATACTTTTGGCATTTCCTTCCATCTGGAAATGTTGTCTTGTTCCTCCCTCCTTAGATCCCCTCCCATATTTAGTTTCAGAATGTCACCTTTGTTCTTCTGCAAGCTCAAAGCTTTCTTCCCGTTGTCTCTTGGAATTTTGAAAATGAAAACCCACAAAGTGTGCGGAGTGTTAATATCATTGATTGCAATTCTACCACTTTCCCAAGTAATCATAACCTTTCTATAAATGCATAAAATACTCATTTCAACTATCATGATTATGTGGTTCTTCTTTCCCCGTAAATCTATCCTTTCTTAGGAGATCTTTAATACTAAAATTAATATTATCTTCCTCGTGCCAAATAGTTTGAGCTTTGGAGTTAACGCCTAGGTTTGCCAAGCCATCTGCAACCAAATTTTTTTCTTTAAAGGCTTCAAAATTATGTTTTCAATAGACCACGATGGCTCAGTTTCCCCCTTCAAGCACTTGATAATATTTAGTGAGTCTCCCTCCAGCCATAAATTGTCATGATTTAGGTTCTTAGCTATAATTAGAGTATTCGGAGCAGCCGAAGCTTCAGCATAATGACTAGTTTGACTACCCAGAGGGCCGGTAACCACCACTAGGCAACTTCCAGCAGAATTCCTGACTATGCCCCCATAACCAGCTTTACCCGAATTCCCCTTCGATGCCCCATCAAATTTGTCCTTTATCCATCCTTGAAGAGGAAAGCACCACACCAGACCTTCCCTACCCTTCTCCTTACTGGTTTTGGTTGTAGAAAGGTTCCACTTATCATTAAAGTCTTCTTTAGTTGTTAGACCATGATCAGTACCATTGAGACATTCAAATATACTTTTGTATATTTCATCCACCACAACTTCAGGATTAGCAATTTTATCCCTAAAAATCCTATTATTGTGCTCCTTCCAGATGTTCCAAATAACATTAGGGAAAGTAAGTTTCCAAAGTTCCACAATCTTAGGGTTGGGGTTAGGATAGTGTCATTGCTACCAGGACTCCCCTAAAGAGTTCGAAAAAATCCAGCTCAGCTTCAACCTACTAAAAATAATTTTCCAAATTTCCTGGCTGAAAGTACACTGGTGGAGAATATTGGAAGCTGACTCTTCTTCCCTGCAACAAAGAGAACACCTGTTAGGAAAAACAAATCCTTTCTTTTGGAGGTTATCCAAAGTCAACACCTTATTTTGGATAAAGATCCAAAAATATATATTAACTTTCGGAGTTAACTTCTTATTCCATACTTTAGCCCAAATAGGAATATCTTTCATAACTTTATTGTGGATAGCCACAGCCGATGACACAGAATAGTTCCCATCCGAGGTTTCCCTCCAAATCAAACTATCTTCTTTGTTGTCCCTCAAAATTTTAGAGGAAAGCAAGATCTCAAGAAACTTTAAACCCGGACAATGCTGGCTAAACTCAATCCAATTCCCATTTCTCCAGTAGTCGCTAACCAAACCCCCATGCCTCTTTTTGAACCAATCTTTCCAATCATAAAGGATTGGAATTTCCTCCAAAGGTTTTTCCATAAGCCACATGTCTTCCCAAAATCTTATACTTCTACCATTCCCCAATTTCCACCTTCTGCCAGCAACAACCCAACTTTTAGCCGATTGAACTGCATTCCAAATTACAGAGCCTTCAACTATAAAAGATTTATCTAGAAAATCTTCCTCAGAAGGTTGCATATAAAGATATTTCTTTCTCTAGATTAAATTCCACTCTCTTTCCTCTCCTTTCATTCTCCAAATTTTTTTTGCTAATAAGGCATTATTCATAGAGCTAATATTCCTTAAACCCAACCCCCCAGAGGCCTTGGGAGAGCAGATTTTATTCCAAGCTATTAGAGGAATTATATTCTTGTCTTCCACTCCTAACCAAAGAAAATTTTTTTGGATTCTTTCAATTGCCTCCGCAAACTTTCTAGGGATTTTAAACAGGCTAAGAGCATAAATGGGCAAGTTTTGAAGAGTAGCTTTAAGAAACCTTACCTTGCTTGCTTGACTAAGGATAGCCCCTTTCCAACCTGCCAGTTTAGAGTTGAATCTGTCAACCAACTTAATCCAGAAGTTATTCGTAGGTTTGATACATAGGGGAAGCCCTAGGTAAGTAGAGGGAAATTCTGCAATTTTACATCCAATAATTCTTTCAATCCTTAATTATCTTTGAACAGGGGTATTGATGAAGAACAATGAGCTCTTGTCCCAATTAATTTTTTGTCCAGAAGTAGATTCATAAATATCCATAACCTTCTTCATATTTTTTGCTTCCCTAATAGTAGCTTCCCCCATGGTGATCGAATCATCAACAAACTATTCATGAGTACAAGTAATACTGGATGAAGAAGGTTTCACACCTTTGAGATTACCTTCTTCCACATTCTTAAAAATAAATCTGCCCAAACTTTTAGCTAAAATAGTAAACAAGATAGGGGATATGGGATCCCCCTGTCTTAGACCTCTAGTGATTTTGAAGAAACTGGAAGGAGATCCATTGACAATAACAACAGATGAGGAAGTTTCCATTAATTGAGAGCAAAGCTGAATAACTTTTTCTCCAAATCCAAAGGCTTTCATTATCCTAAAAAGAAACTACCAATTCACTCTATCATAGGCTTTAGACATGTCTAACTTAAGAAAAAAACCCTGGTTTTTAGCAGTCGTTAGAGAATGAATATTTTCATGAACTGAAATAATGGAATCCAGAATCTGTCTACCAAGGACAAAACTATTTTGTTGAGCATAAATAATTCTAGGAAGAATATCCAGCAATCTTGAAGTGAGCACCTTAGAAAAAATCTTGTAAACAGAATTACAAAGACTAATAGGTCTAAACTTATTGAGAGAGTCAGCTCCAGAAATCTTCAGAATTAGAACAATAAAGGTTGCATTCAATTCTTTTAAAAGCCTTCTAGAACCAAAGAATTATTTAACTCCTTTGCAAATATTAGTCTCCACAATATTCCAAAAGGATTGGAAAAAGAGCATAGGAAAACCATCTGGACCAAGAGACTTATCTCCTTGAAAAGAAAACATCGCCTTTTTTATTTCCTGACTAGAAGGTATTCGAGAGAGATATTTGTTATCTTCCTCAATCAAGGTAGAAGGAATAGCCTGCAAAAGGAGGTTTTGATTATGTTAGGATTCTCAAAGATATTGAGAGGGGGGTGAATCAGTATCTAACTGATATATCAATTTACTTGACTTAAAACATGAAAAGCATATCAAAATTGTGTACCGGTAAACCAAAAATAATGCAGTAACTAAGAATAATAACAAAAACATGAGAAGCACACCATAACACAATATTTTAACGAGGAAACCCGGTGTGGGAAAAACCTCAGTGGGATTTGTGACCCACAATATTCGCTTACTGGCCAATAAGGGAATATTACTCTTACAATAGGGGCCTACACATGCAGGAAGGCCAGGTGCCTAGAGCTCACTGCTCAATTACAAAAGAAGTCACACTGACTTACAAAAATGGATTATACTAATCCAATATCTTGTACTACTTCAGATCAGCATCTGCTATGCCAGATTCAATACCAGTTTAAGCTCTGCTACAACATAAACCCTTAACCAATATTTCACATATTAGGTCTGCTTATTTCGCATCCTTTTTCACACACTTCCTATTACAAAATGATTTCATACATATATGAGTCATATTACAACTCGCCATGTTAGCTTATAATTATTTTACAATTAATTACAAAATACATTTTAAACAAAATTAAAGTCGGCCAAGGTGTCGGTATCCTTCCTTTCACTGTCAGTGTGTATGCCAGTATAGAGTCTGTCGGTGTCGGTGTCGGTATCTTTGTCTTGTCGGTGTCCTATGATTGCAAGGTTTCCATCAATGACAAAACCTTCAATCACCTACAATTTCTCATTGGAGTGTGCATTTGCCAACAATCTCCCCCTTTGGCATTGATGGCAACACTCATGACAAAAAAGTGTCCAAAGTGATATCCAAAAATAGTCTGCCAAAATTGTCTTACCAAAACTGTGTGCCAAAAAAAATGTATGCTCCCCCTGAGCAGATGATGTCCTTTCTTCTGACCATTTTTCTCATCCCACTACTCCCTCTTTGACATCAATGACAAAGGTTGTTATTCGGTGTCAATGGAGTCCTGCCTGGATTCTTGTAACCGGTGGGTTACAATCTGAAATATATTTGTCAAGATCAAATTTATACCATTACTGAATGTTTTGCTGTTCTTTATTGCCTCTTGAGTTCTTTGAACAGTACTAGTGAGTATGTTCATTTGCTCTTTCGGTGTCTTCAGTCCAGGAACCAGAGCCTCAGATATTTCTTTTCTCAAAGAAATAAGGTATTCAAGTCTTGGACTAAGTCTGCATTTCAAGTCCTTTGCTTTATCCTTTACTCCCTGTTTGTCATTTTCTAACTTCTTGATTTTCTCTTCTTTCTCTACAATCTTCTTCTCTAACTCCAAAAATGAATCCGATGCACCCTTCAGATTGTCAGCAATATTGTTTATCTTATCTTGTGCTTTGCTGATCTCCTTGTCAAGATCCTCTGTCAAAATATTTGTTTTACAGGTGTCCCTGTACAGTTTCTTGGAGTCAAGAATTATTTCTCCAAGTTCCGGTAATAGAGTATTCATTTTCTCCTTGTTCTTATTTACAATATCCTCAAAGAATTTCTCTTTTTCCTTTATCATCCTTTCCTTAAATGTATCCTCATTTATTTGATCAATAGTCAGTAAGTTACCAGTGATGAACTTAGACAATGTGTCTAGTTGTCCTAAATAATCCTTATTATCAACTATGCATTTTGGTGCAATCAATTTAAGAATTGGAATTGTATCATCAATAGCCTTATAGGCTTGTGCATTGCATTCTGTGATCTTCTTTATTGAATCTAACAAGACCTCTGTTACATTTGTAGATCTGAATTCTGCCATAGATGTACCAGATGTTTGTCCAACAGTCTTTACAATAGCCATGCTATTGGTTGTGGTAATTACTTTACTTGATTCGACCTCTGGTACGTCAGTCTGTGTTTGCATTTCCGCAAACAAAGGTTTTTGCTTTTCAGTTTGGGCTAGTGGCACTGTGTCTGTCTGAACCTGTGCTTCAACCTGTACCTATTTTGGTTTCTCTATCTGTGTCTCAGAGGGTTTCTCTGAGCTTTTAACTGCTGGTTTCTCAGATGTTGTCTCAGTTTGTACCTTTGAACTCTCTTTTGCCAATTCTTCAAATGGTTTTTCTATTGTATCTACCAGTTTCTCTGTGGTATCCTCTGTTGGTTGCTCTATTTGTGTAGGTTTTTCTATGTTCATCTCAACCTCTGCAGCCGGTGACTCAGTAGTCACATTTTTCACCTTGTCCTCAGTGGTTTCTCTGTCAACCACAACATTAACTTCCTGTGTGTCTACATTTACCGTATACAAAATTTCAGAATTAGGATTTGCATCCTCTATCAAAGTTTCCATACTCTTTGTGGCTAGTTGTCTATCAGTAGTGTCTATCGGTGGAGTATCTGAAAGAGGTGGGGGCACATTCTCAGTTATTTTCTGGCTTGGTGGTCCACCTACCTTACCTTTCCCCTTATCTTTGTCCTTTTGATATACTTTGATAGTTTTTGGCCTAAGTAATTCTTCCTCTTTTTCTTTTTCCATAAAGAATATATCCCAACCATCTGATGTTTCCTCAGATACTTCATTTACTCTGCCAGCCAATAGTGCTACATGCCGGTGAGCAGTCAAAAATATTGTCTGGTTAGCCTCACTGATTAATTTGTCTATTTCATCAGGTGAGTTAACTGGATGCACTGCCAGTAATTTTTCAATCTTAATCTTTTTATCCAGTTCAACAATGGCTAATCTTC